>NC_091470.1:239524562-239678753 GCF_036971445.1 Narcine bancroftii
GTAGAGTGATGAAGAATTCTATTATAGAAGCAACATCATATTTCTAACAAAATACACAAAAATCTTCTCCGCCTGCAGGCACAGTAAATTAGATAGTTTGTGTCACCTGTTTCTTGGTGGCAGCAGGGTTGCTAGGGAACCATTTGTTGTTCATACATTTTCTTTCATTTATAAATAAAGGAATAGTATTTTTAAGAGTTTAGTACAATGAGGCATATTCTTTTATATTCTTTTAGATAACAGTAGGAAAGTAGTTAAAATCAAATGTGCTGAATGTCCTCTCATACAAATCAATGCCTGGAATAATCACAGTGAACAACACAGCCCAGGAAAATGCCCCTGGGCCTGTCAGAGAAATAAACACATTGCATGTGCATGTCTCTGCAGACAATAAAAGAAATCATTATTATTGGAGTGTTGCACAACTGCTAAATCCACACATAAATGAGATGTATCCAATAAATGGATCTAAGTGAATCATATCTTTCATTGAGATCAGATTGATCAGATCAGGGAAATTGCCTTGTGGGAAAAGGGGTCCTCTTTGTGTAGACTGTATTCATAAAGTATCCACTGTTAATGCATGGAGCAAATCTGCTGTCCAATAATCCAACATGAAGGCAGCTAAGACCTCCTGGCACTTTATTTGCAATGTATTGATACATAAGCAAAATGAAGGTTTCACTTCGCATGCATTCACCTCAGAGAGTTGGACCAGGGCCTTGAATATAAATATGACTGCAATGTTTTAGCATTGTTATAATGGAAAACTATCTTAGCAATAGTACAGATGCATCTTACATTAGTGGGCCATTTTTGTGCACCTTTAATCACGTTTAGCCTATAAATTCTGTACACTTCCTCCTTCATTTTAGGAGGCTGATAATCAGTGGAGCAAGGAATAATTTTTCAACTCTGGACCCTTAATAGACTTACATTATGCTCTTTTTCATGTTGCAATGTAATTCCCTGCAGAATGATCAATGCTACATGGATTTACTTCTTACTCTTTTTTTCAGCTGGCTATACAAGTTATATTCAAAGGAACATGATGTGAAGGGTGGAAATCCATAATGATAATAAATTTATTGTCAAATACATTATACAATGTACATATGCACAAAAATTCTTATTTGCTGCAGTTAAATGAATACTTCATAAAAAATTATAATAGTGTGCATTAAATTCAAAATATATAAAAATAATTAAAAAGATAGATAATAAATATCCACAGTTACCATAGTGCAAGAAAAGCATAAGTGGCTTTACAATAGTGCAGAGTCCTTTTGTGGTGTTAGAGCAGTACATGATTGGTGTAACAAGGAGATGTTCAAGAGTGTGATACCCATTGAAAATGAACGGTTCTTGAACCTCGAGGTTCTACCTTCAGACTTCTGATTATTCGACTTGAATGTTGCAGTGAGAAGAGATTGTAAATGTTTCATCTTGTATTTGTATGTGTGAGTTCTTCGACAACACATGGATGAAGGAAAAGGTTCTTTACTTTAAAGTTGACCTACACAGTACATGAGGCATGCCATGAGGCTGCAAGCCTCCATTACAGATTTTGTATGTTGTCACTTGCTCTATGTCAGCCCCCTGCTGGCAGCCAAGTCTAATCAAACAGGAACTATAATGAAGGCCTTGCTAGTAGCCATGCAAGTATGATCACCATAATTACAGTAACCAGGGAGATGGTGGTCCTTTATAATGTTGGCAGTCTTCTTGGATCAGAGTCTGAGCACGTGATGGATCTGGCCATATTTGCTACTTTCTGTAGCCTTCTGCGTTCCTCAGCACTTAAATTACCAAACCAGGCTGCGATTCATCCAATCAGAATACTTTCCACAGTGCACCTGTAGAAGTTCAGTAGCATATTTAATGACATGTCAAATCTCCTCACACTTCTCAAATTAGAGGCATTGGTGTGCCTTCTTAATGGTTGTCTTGATGTGCTGGCTCCAGGAGAAGTCTTCTGAAATAAAGACTTCCAGGAACTTGAAGGTTCTCACCCTCTCCACCTCCATCCCATCAATACAGACAGGTCCGTGGTCCCTCCACTTCTCCTTCCCACAATAGTTGGTCTTGGTAACATTAAGAACAAGACTGTAGTCCTGGCAAGCACACAACTAGGTTCTTCATCTCCATCACATATTCGTTTAACAATGGTGGTGCTGTCAGCCAATTTATAGGTTGCGTTGGAGCCAAACTTGACTGCGTAGACAGGTATGTGCAAGGAATTGAGCATGGGGCCCCTGTGTTGATGGTTAGCATGGAGAGGGGATGTTGCCAATCCACGCTGATTAGTATCTGCCGATCAAGAAGTCAAGGATCCAGTTGCAGAGGGACAAACAGTGTCCCAGATACTTTAATTTGGTGATCATTTTGGAAGGTATGATGGTGTTGAATGCTGAGCTGCAATCACTAAACAACAGCCTGACATATGTGTTCTTGTGGTCCAGGAGATCTAACATAGAGTGGGGAGCCAGCAAGAAACAAACTATGCTAGAAGGGGAAGCTGTGGTCATGATAATATTGTGGTGAAAAGTTTCTTCAGAAACTGAAGAAACTCACTTCAGAGGGAAACAGAACAAAGGCATTTTTTGATGCAACCTCAAGAAACACTGGCAGAACTTAAGAACCTGGCTTGTGCATGGTGGATAGCACTGAACATCGCAAAGACTGTTCTTAGATTCTTTCTGCCCGTACTGTTATCAAGGGATGTGTAATAACTATTTGACCTTCTTTACTGAACAAACAAAAGTTAAGTTATATAATTGCAAGTGAAATCTTGTCTGACTTCTCTTTTATTGCAGTCATAGCAATTTGATTGTTGACTTTAAACTATGATCAGTTGCTTTAGTAAAGATGAAATACATCATAAATCTTGGTTCAGATAACAACTAATACTTGCAAAGTTGAGGAGAAATTTTGCTTATTTTTTAAAAAAAGTGGTTTATTAAATCAATCATTTTGCTTTCTGTCCTTTCTGATGGCCCCAATTCAAAGTTACCAGTGTCAATCTCATATCCTGATTTGTTAAGAAAAACTACTGGGGGAGCTCTGCATCAGTGCCCCAAAACATCAATCATACCTCTGCTTCCAGTGATGCTGCTTGACCTATTGTTTTTCCAGTAGTTTGCTTTTTGCTCTCGATACAGTGTCTTAAGTCTCATGACTCCTCATTTGTCAAGTTTTAATCTAGACCGCATCTTGTTCAATTTAAACAGAGTTCCTAGTGGAACCTAGCTATATCTTTGTACCTGCACACATCTACCTCCTGCAAATAGTGGATATTTGTCAAGAGTGGAAATCCCTTTTGAATGTTCTCTTCCTTTCTGCAGGTCCACATATACGCGAGCTCCAGATTTTCCACTTCTCGAGGTATAATTTGCTACCCAATTGCCTCAGTGAGATAAAGGCCTGTATTTATCTACGACCTTTCATAAACTCAGATCTTCCAAACTGAGATGATCAGACTTTAGTTCTTGGACTCTAAGAGAGGATACGGGGATGAGAGGCCATGAGACCTTATGGACATGGAGAGTTTCGTTAATTATTTCACCCAATACACTGCCATTTTGCACTGTCTTGTCAACCTTTACATCAGCCTTAATTTTTAGGAGTGCTAATATGAAATTTGAGTGTGACCCAGAGACAGAAGTGATACCCATTAAACCCCCAGCTGATGTGTTAATGCAACTGTCTATTTCAAAAGTAATTGTAGTCCAATGGCAGCTGTACAAACTGAGGTCAACTTATTTGAGAACAAGCCAAGAATTGATTCTAAAAGGTAAACATTCCGAAAACTGCTCACCTACATCCTTAGTTTCAATCTCTATAGTTACCTAGAAATCGGAGGCATAATTGAATCAAAGAATTATATTAGCATTGAATACTAGACATTTAAGCAACCAAACAGTGCATTTAATCCGATGACAAATAATGTTTTTTAAAGGCACCTTTTATTTGCCACCTTGCAACAATACATAACCTGAGTGGATTTGAATAAATTACCTTACTCATTCTCACAGGAATGAAGATGACACACTTAGAAATGTTAGCTGGCAAGTTCTTAGCAATGGAAGAAATATGAATAATTTTCTGAAATTATTCATATTAGGAAGTTGGTGATTGCAATGTGAAATTCATTCCACTACAACAACATCTTTTAATATCTAGTTACATTCAAAATTTTAGCATATGGTCAAAAAACAAAATGAATGACATGCATTATCTTTGAATTTTAGCTATGCACATGAATTTCATGAGAGAATCCCGGTGGAACTTTAACACAACATTCACCAAAAACCTTTCCTTATGCAACGTTGAAGAGCGACAAGTAGAAACCAATACTGGACATATACTCTTTGGTGATTGAATTTTAAGTGGCATTAAAGTCAATTTACTGCAAAGAAACTGATCACTTCAGCAGGGACCAACAAGCTCATTCTAATTTCTTTGCGAAAGGTTAAACACTTGAACCTGTCATAGAAAGCAGTTTACCATGGAAGATTGCAGGTTCTGAGGTTTCTTATTTCTTCAAAGTTTGTTGCAGAAAGTAACAGTTAATCCCCTTGCCAAGGTGAAGTGTATCTGTCATCATCTGATAGCTCACACAAGGCTCTTTACAAGTACTTCTTTGCTTTCTAAAAGTCTTAAATGAAAATTATAATTTCCTCTCTGTGGTTCGGCATAGACCTCCATCCATTAAGAGCAAATTGTGGCTCGACTTACTGATTTCCTTGGAATCAGTATATATCTATTATTCACATGCTTTATTACTATGTAATTGTAAATTGTTGAATCGTTGTGCGAACTGGCTTTTGTAAGTATAACTCTTAAGATTATGGATTCTGCACCTGTGACTTGTTTCAATGATAATCAATTCACATGACACATGTGTCATGAATATAGATCACATGTCAAATTTTACACAGGGAGACAAGAATTGTTGCAGTTCACTCATGAACAATATGCAGCAAAATTACAGATGTAAAACAGATAGTATATAGCAAAACATAAAAATATTACACTAAAAGGTTTACACCGCATCAGCATAACATTTGCAATATTATTTATCATCTAGTTAAGTTTTTTTTGTTAAATGTAGACATACAGTAGTGTTACAGGCCCTTTCGGCCCTTGCTGCCCAATTACACCCAATTGACCTACAACCCTGGTACATTTTGAAGGGTGGAGGAGGGGGAAGTGGAGCACCCAGGAAAAATCCCAGCAGACACGGGGAGAACATACAAACTCGTTACAGACAGCGCCAGACTTGAACCCCAGTTGCTGGCACTGTAACAGTGTCACACTAACCGCCTTCAATACCTTTTTTAAACTTTATCACCACTCAGTGAATCTATTTCAAAATCTTTCTATTTATTACAGATTGATTGGCTGATTGTTTTCACCTCTTTCTCACAAACCTTTATTGCTCAGTTATGTGCACAGTTGTTTTTTTAAAAAAAACCCTCTCATGAAAATAATGGCCTTTTGAAATTTCCCTAGGGATTCTGATGATCCCTTTGTTGGGAGGACAGCAGAATCAAAAATGAAATGGTACTATTGCCTTGGAGGCAGTTTTGCACACCAGTTCTCCAAGTTGATGCTGATCTTTTGTGGACATGATTACAGATACATATGAACCTTGCACTAAATGATCACCTACACCCCCACTGCTTCTGGCACCACAACCGATATCACATAGTTTTTCATCAATGGCATTTCACTATCACTATTTGTTAGCTATCTTTCACATAATCAGATTTCTCATGGTACACTGTAGCATCGTAGTTTCACAGGTCTCTTGCAAAATGATAACTCCTGTGTTAACCCTCCTGTGCACAGAAAACTGGTTTACTGAAATTAGGAATCTGTTGCAACCAGGGGTAAGAAATATTTTCAACCACAGAACTTGCATTGAAATTCAAGTTTAATATCCAGTGCAAGACCAACATTAAGTCATCTGTGAATCAAATCTTAACTGTTTCTTCAGTGAAACACTGAAGTCTGCAGACGGTGTTATTTTAGTAAAATGCAAGAGGAACTCAGCTGGTCTCGTAGCGTCCATAGGAGATAAAGATATACAACCAATATTTCAGGCCTGAGCACTTCTTTTTGCTGATTTTTTTTAGGCAAGTAAGGAAGGAAGATAAAAAAAATTTCAAAACAATTTTAACCTATGACCATAGTTCCCCTTTCTCCTCAATGTAATTTGCTCATTTTGTGCTGGTGTTTCATTTGCAATTCTCACCTGCTGTTTGTGGTAGACAGATAGCTTCTCAGATGGCTTTTTTTTTTGTTGCTTTCCGTTCAACAAAATACCAATTAATTATCTTTCTTTAGCTGACCATGAAAATATGAGGTGCACTTTGTCAGACAAAGGCATGATGTGAAGTTTTCATCTATGAAGTTGTTATGTAGAAACAGAGGATGCTTGATTGCAAGGGTTAATTAATGTAATATTCAAAACATTCGATTCGTCTGTCAGAATAGATACATGATTAGTATCTCTGATTTTAGATATCCTCCAGCCTGCAGCTTGTCAGGGTTTCAATCCCAGAGACCCCTTTCACAGAGGTGAAAGTATGCCTGAATGGCATTTGGTAAGAATATTGTTAACACCAAGTTTGCAATGTTTGCAAGACATTTCAATTGTCTTTACTCCTGCCTTTCTTTTCCATCCTTTGCCCTCCTCATTTGCCAACATAATACAATTTATTTCCAGCAACTTCCTGGTCCTTGCCCTATTTTCCCAATTTAATTTGCCCATTCCTTTCTCACTCCATTATATTTCTCCAAAACTGATTATTTACACTTGCAAATTTATTCATTTCCCTTCCATTTCTGGTTGCCATAACCCACTTTCCATGCAGAGCATTTTCTTACTAACTTGAATTTATAGTCAACTTTGACCCTTATGACCATTTGAAAATCACACCAGTCTTGGAACAGATCAGATAAAAAATTTGTCAACTTTCCTAACCAAGAGCATTGTAACCTCATACAGTCTTTCAAATGGACTTTTCTTTCATATTTCATGGTATGGCCATGACTCTACTTTCTCAGAAGCCTAAGCTAATTTGATGTTTGGTTAAAGGCTCTTACCAATTTTTGCAGATGCACCAACAAAATTATTCTGTTTGGATCAGGGAATCAGTAACAACAGGACATAGACTTTAGGAGAGTTTGGAGAGATTTAAAGGGAACCTGAGGAGTAACTTTTTTTTACACCAAGGTTTATGGGTGTGTGGAATAAGCTGCTGGAGGAGATGGTTGAGGCAGGTACTATTGCAACATTCAAGAAACGGATTAATGAACAGGATAAGTTTAGAGGGATATCAGCCAAACACAGGCAGATGGGATGAGTGTGGTGGGGCATTTTGGTTGGTTTAAGCAGATGGAGATGAAGGGCCTGTTTCCATGACTATGACTCTATGCAGTGCAGATTGGAACAGGAACTATTCTGCCCATCACCACAAGAAATTGCAGAGAGTTGTGAATGCAGCTCAGCTCAGGCTATCAGACAAGTTAACCTCCCTCCATCAACTCCATCCATAACTCCCATTAATCCCCCCAACTCCTCCACCCCCTCCCTGGTCATACTCTCTTCTCCTCCCTTTCTTTAAGCAGAAGATATATGAATTCACAAACCTCTGGATTCAAGGACAATTCATTCCCTGTTGTTATCAGACTTGTAAGTGGACCTCTCTTGGTACAAGATGATACCCTTCATACCTACACTTTGTCTTTGACTTACTGTAACATGACACTCTGCACTTTTGTTTTATTATTAAACTATTTGTAGTACTTAAGAATGAGTTGACTTTCCTGGATAGAATGCAAAATAAAGATCTTCACTGTATCTTGGTATATGTGACAATTGACAATTCAATTCATCAACAGTCTTTTCTCACTGTTAGTATTCTCTTCATACTTCCTGTACATTATTTTGATGTGAGCTGTTTCCCATATTACGATACTGTTAACCTATTTTGAATTTGCCCCATGTGTGATTGTAAGAATACATTGAACTGTGGAGAAGTAGAATCAATCCCTGACTGTTAACCACTTTACCAAATGGATGGGGTAACTAATAAGAACAACACCAGGAGTTTAGGTAGGAATGCTAATTGCTTCATGTTCTGGAATTTATAGGTCATCCTGCCTTCAAAATGAAAATAGTCTATTCTACATTACATGGAATGACAATTTTCCTGCAAAGGAAACAGAGGCCTTGGGGGTAGGATCAAGGATCCTCAGGTCATAAGACTTTCCTGGAGTTGCTCCCTTGCCCTTGATGAGACCGTATGTTTCTTTCTCCTTTCGGTGGCCTCGATTCCCACATTCCCCTCCTCTCCCCGCACTCCTTGAAACTTAACTGGCTCTGCTTCCCATGCGCCTTTGAAAGTTACTGGATTCACTCAAATGTTCACGATGATCATCTTTTGAAAAAGTGTTGAAGTATTTTTAAAAACTCCACTGGGGCAGCATAGTTGGCTGAGTGGTAAGCGCAATGCCTTTACAGCACTAGTGAATGGGTCCAGGGTTCAAATCCCCCGCAATCTGTAAGGAGTTTTTATGTTCTCCCTGTGTCTGCGTGGGTTTTCCCTGCGGGCTCCGGTCTTCTTCCACTGTTTGAAATGTAGCAGAGGTGTAGGTTAATTGGGTGGTATGGACTCGTGGGCCAAAATGGCCTGTTACTGTGCTGTATGTACAGTATGTCTAAATAATCTGAGAAACCTGCTAATTCCTGAGTGTGCTGGATCAATGGAATTTTACTGTCCTGAAAATTGTGGTACAATAGGAAGTTTTCTTTGTTTTTTTAGAAGATAACAATTGTAACCAATGAGACTTCTCATTCAATTAGATCTATACATTATTTGAATGCATTTCTTTGTGTCAACTTGTCCATGGAAGAAAGCACCTATTGACTAAGACATCAACTCAATGCTGCCAATGTTTGTCAAAATCAGTTCTTCAGTATTATTTTATGCCTCAAGCTTGGTTCAGACTGTCATGGAAGACACCGACATAGTCCCTCTGAACTGTGCAGATGTAGCAATCAAGTTTCTATTTCCATTTTGCGAGAGTAGCAATCTTGGATTCCTCTTGGAAAACTGAGTGTGGAGAACTTGTTGGGTTTCCTTTAAAATTTTTTATACCCATGGTATTATTCCATTCATTCTCTCGCGTGCAAGAAGCTGCTTGGAGTTCAGACAGCATCATTATGTTCACGGAAAACACATCAAGTAGATTTAATTAGTGAAATATGTATCTGTGGTACTCATATTTAAATCGACAAATGAAACACTTTACAGGGAAGAAAACTGTAGAGAAGAATGGGAAGTGGTCCAGTTACAGTAAGAACAAGCAAAAGTTTAAACAAACCATAAGACATTAATATTACTGCATTAATTATTGTAAACTATCCACGAGACATTCAAGTTTAGTGGATATCGTGACATCATTAAACATCATGGCAATCATGTCCAAATAATCCTTCCTGCCACACAATCTGATAGGAAAAGCATGAAGTGGGACCCAGGCTTACTTCCTGCACTTCCCACCTTCTCCCACTCTGGTCACATCCATGTGCAATCTAGAATTTCAGATTAATGGTCTTCCTTTGAAACTACTGAAACGGATGGAAGGCCATGCAGATCCGGATGTCGCAGTAGGTGGGCCAAAACTGGGGTGTGAGAAGGAGGAGTGGATATGAGCACTGGCCAGCATCAGTAAGCTTTGCACTGCCATGGCCCTCAACACTCTGGTTAGCTCTCCATTCATCAGGGT
Source organism: Narcine bancroftii (assembly GCF_036971445.1). Lineage (NCBI taxonomy): Eukaryota > Metazoa > Chordata > Chondrichthyes > Torpediniformes > Narcinidae > Narcine > Narcine bancroftii. The sequence continues at coordinate 239,534,364 of NC_091470.1, forward strand.
GCGGTGGCCTGCTGATTTGTTGTTTTTTTGGCACCAGTTAGCAATATAGAAGCATTTAGCCCATCAACCCAGTTCTTCTGTTCAAGTAAATTAGGCTATTCTGTGGCCCATTCTATTTACATGTTTTTTTTCTCCAAACTATGTACAGTAAAATCTCTAGTATCCAGCACCTACGGGATTAGTAGATGCTGGATGCAATGGATCTGTGTTACTATTAATACTAGGTTACAGTTAAGCTATACTTCTTATAAATATGTCTTAAGAAATGTGGGTTTGGAACAGGGTTACACCCACCCCCATACAATAAATTCAGAAGTGATACCACCTTTCATGACGTCTAAAAGCTATAGGTATGAAGATCACATATATTCCGAGAAACTGTTGCTAACAGCTATTAAAGATTCCAGTAAATGGTCACATGATTTCAAAGAATTGGAATTGACCTCATTGATGATGTAAATGGTCACATGATTTGGAGAAAATCAGAGATTTTGAATCAGAAGACTGCAGGCCTCTGAAAAGTCAAGTCATCTTGGAAAGACAGGAGTAAAATCATACTCCCTAGAAAGAAAGGGAGATATTGGTCTGTACTATATCACTGTAGCCAAAACACTGGTGTTCGACCTTTTTGAAACAAAGGGTTGAATTACAATAACCAGAATAGGTGCTGTTATATAACTCCTATCCAAAGGGGACTACAGAAGTAAGTGGATTTCGAAAGGGGAACCACTTCTCAACAGTTCTTTTGAAAATAAAGGGTGCAGCCTCAGCTTGGAAAGAAACTCCAAACTTGAAGAAGCTGAAGATCACCAGTGTGAGAGCTTAAGAAGAAATCTCTTCCTGGGAAAATAGCTCAACGAGATTTGTGAGTTTGAAAAGTCTAAGGACTGAATCAGTGTTAACAAACAATTCATTACTGCTTTAAGCAACAATTTAAAAGATGTTTCATAATCATTTCTGATCTACAATTTAATAGACCTTCAAGTTCAACATGGCTTTAAAATATTGGGCCTTAAAACTAACTTTTCAGACTTAAGTTTAAACTGAAATAGTTTGGACTTTAACACACACACACACACACACACACACACACACACACACACACACACACACACACACACATAATTATATAATTACATCCTCACATAGTGGAGTTTAAGTAAGTTTAGAGTGAAGTGAGAACTATTATGTGATTAATAGTTTAATTAAAAACTATTATTTTGAATTTACCACTGTCTGGCAAATCTTCCTTGCTGTTCCTGAGTTAGGACTAATGAGGGTCAGTTAGTTCGTAACACTAGATAAGTTGCTTGAGACTAAACCAATTGCTTGAGACTGGTTTAAAATGGATCCATTTCAATTTGCCTATAAAAAGAAACCATTCCACAGATGATGCTATAGCCTTGTTACTTCACTGCATCCTGGCCCACCTGGATAACAATGTCTCATATTCCAGGCTACTGTTCGTTGATTTCAGCTCAGCGTTTAATACGATCATTCCCCAGAGGCTGGTGGAGAAACTGTCCTCTCTGTAACTGGATCCTGGACTTACTAATAGAAAGACCACTGTCTGTCTGGGTCAGCAGCAGAATCTCAAGCACCATCACCTTGAGCACTGGCACACCTCAGGGCTGTGTGCTCAGCCCACTCCCGTTCACGCTACTGAACAATGACTACATCGACAGATCCAGCTCCAATGTTATCATCAAGTTTTCAGATGACACAACAGTTGTCGACCTCATCAGCAGCAGGTGATGAGTCGCACTACAGAGAAGAGGTGAAAAATCATGTGAAATGGTGCAAGAGTAACAACCTGAGTCTCAATGTGAACAAGACGAAGAAGATGATTGTGAATTTCAGGAGAATCATGAACAACTACCCTCCACGATACATAAACAACTCTGTAGTAGAGAGAGTGGAGAGCACTAAGTACCTTGGAGTTCATTTAACTAGTGATCTATCATGGACACTCAACATCTACTCACTTGTCAGGAAGGCGCAACAGTGACTGCTCTTTCTGAGAAGACTGAAGTGGGCATGGCTACTGGCCACCATTATGTCAACCTTCTATGGTAGCTTTGTAGAGGGCATCCTGGACAACTGGTATGGTTGCTGCAGAGAAATGGATTGGAGGTCGATCCACAGGATGTGGCAGAGAGGATCACTGGAGTCTCCTTTCCCCGCATCAACGTGATCTACCGGGATCATTGTCTGAAGAGGGCACACAAAATAATTGAGGACCCCTTTCACTCTGCACATGGCATCTTTCAGCTGTTCCTGTTGGGGAAGAGATACAGGAGTATCTGAGCCAGCACCACCAGGCTGAGGAACAGCTTCTTCCCACAGGCAAAGAGAATGCTAGACAACCAAAAGAACTGCTCACACTAAGCATCCGAAATTCTCATTTGTACAAAATAATATTTATTTATTTTTGTAGATGTACATGTATCGTTTGTCTGCATGTGTGTTGTCTGGTTGTGTGTCTGCATGTTTTTGCACCGAGGACTGGAGAAAGCTATTTCGTCAGGTTGTACTTGTAGAATTAGATGACAATAAACTTGACTTGACAACTTGATTCAAACAACTGCTATGAACAAAACAAGACCAAAGCCCTCTGTTGAATGAATATTTGCTCCCATCTTCACCAAAGGTTTATGTGTTACTCCAGAGAACATTTACTTTTGCAATTTTAAATTTACAGTTTTTTTTTACCTTTTATTTTATTCTTATTTTTATTATTTTTAAATTTATTTGACTCAATTTTTTTTGCCAGTTTCTTGAGGCTGCAGGTTGCTTGAATTATGGATACCAGGGGTTTTATAGCAATACCTTTGGTTAATAAAATCTATCAACTTCAGATTTAAAATTAATGGGTTTCTTATCATTAATTGGCTTTCCTTTTCAATTAGATGTCTGGCACGGTGGGTTTTTTTTCCAGGTAATTCATAAGCAATTTTTTTTCAGGATGATGTCAGGAAACTCAATGGGATTGTTAACTTAGCCCCATTTCAATGGCTTATTTTCAATTATTGGATCCATAAGATAATCCCTGAATGTCTTTTTTTTTAAATTTTCATCGAGCTAGCAGAATGACTACTCCACTTTTTAATATGCAATCTAGAATTCAGGTAAATTGTAAAAATATTCAGCCATTTGTATAAAAATAATGATTATTTCTTCTTTGTGAAACAAAACATTCCCTTCATGCCCTGTTTCAAGCAATACAATGACAGGTTCAAATGGAAAGAATCATATATGAAATTTCCTCTAATCATTCTCTGCTTGACAATCTGCAACTTAAAAAAAAATTGTGCTCATCCATCTAAAGAATGATCATACAGGAAGTTGGCTCATTTCAAGTACTCAAGTGAAGGGATTAATAAGGCAGGACATGACACAAGCTGGAACAGAGTAAAACTCCATCTACTCTGTACCAACACAAGCTTTAGTCCTCGGGCAAGGATATATATAGTTCAAGTATCAACAGAAGTTTGGTGTTTACAGACACTTGACGAAAGCGTCAGGCAAAAACAGGTGGAATAGCATGTTGGGGGGGGGGGGTGGTGTTTACTGATGGAGCTGAGATGGAACAGTGGTGGAAAATATTTCAGCTTTATGAAATTTTAAAAAAGCTCCTTTTGAAGCTTCCTCACCAATATGAATTGAAATGTGGAAAAAAAAAACATTACTTCTGCAATTACAATTTTCAGTTTAGATTGGATTATTTTTAAATGTGGTATTCTCAATCAGGATAAAATGTGGAGACATTTGTCTCAATTTTAACTGCACATATAGGTAGCATTGTATGCATAATTATTAAAGAAATAGTATAAATACTAAAACACAGTTTCAGGGCTGGATAGTGAGAGCAAGTAGAGCAGCATTATTTATTGGAATCATGGTCTTTGAAGATATTCCAGCTTGAGATTCTTCCCTCTGATAACAAAGAGACATCAGACACCATTGATCGCTCATAAATGAACCAGGTCGCTCTTTCATTCTTATTTCCGAAGAAGCAATCATTTCACTAAAATTTGATATCACCAAATTTTTACTTTGAAATACCCAAATATTACCATGACAAACATGGTTTGTCCACACCATCAGGACAATCAACCTCTTGGATGATAATTTATCAAAAAATTTCTGGCTTCAGAATTTTTTTTCAGTAACAGTTAAGATTTTGTGATATACTTTCAGGAAAGGTCTTGGACAGAGCCTGCACATCATGACCTTCCTGTCCTTATTCTTCGAGAAGCAGTTTGGGAGGTGTTGTTGAAGAAAACTGGTCAGGTTTCATGTCGAGGCAACACAGAGATGAGGAGAAATTTCTCTAGCCAGAGGGTCATAGAAATCGTTGAGGGAGTTTAAGAGGGAGATTGTTAAGTATCAAGGGATATGGGGAAAAGGCCAGAACTTGGAACTAGATGTGAGAACAGTTTAGATTAGGGGTGTATTTGCGGAGCAGACTCGATGGGCTGAGTGGACGACTTCTGTTCCTTCTTCTTGTGATCTTCATCCACAGAACATGGAGGTAGTGGGAATTCATGTGAAGGATTGGAAATGGGATGCCAGTCAAAGGGCTATTTTGTTTTGGATATTGTCAACTTATTTGAATGTTCTTGAAGTTGTATATTTCAATACAAAAAAAAAGGGAAATTCCTTTTGAATCTCTTATTATGCCAAGTGGAGATAGTTGGGCAGTCTATTGTGGGAAATGTTCATTGCCTAGCATATTCTTGGACCAAATAATATTAATGACATATGATTGAATGCAGGTATATAATGTTTCAACATCTGAGGAACTGAAAATGGAACTGAATGTGAAGCCAACAGTGACTATGTTCTCTTCCAAAATATGATAGAGAAGATCACTGGTGAATCAGTTGAAGATAACTGGGCCTCCAAAACTTCTTTTGGGAATTGTTGCAGTGAGAACTCAACTCCGACAACTGTAACTATCTTCCTCTGTTTTAAATATTTTAGTCATAAAGAGTTTGTTGTATTGTGAGGTATATGGACTCAATTATTTTTAAGGAATAAACACAGATAAATTCCTTGGTAACGTAGTGACAAAACTGAGATATCTTAGCTTGATGTCAGCCCATTTAATTCAGAAACACAAACAATGGCCCTCATTTACCTTTAAGAGTGGAGACAGGAACATGCTCACCAGAGAGAGAGATGGATTCAGGCAGGTTTTGGAACAGCAGTCAGACTTAATTCATACTTCATCCTGGTGTAAGTGACATTTCTTAGGAATTCCATGTTTTACAGAGGAACAAAACCTGTCTGCAGAATGTCCACAGTGGGCCTTAGACTGAAGAAGGTTGAGAACCATTAGCCTAGTGTAATTGCTCTAGCATTGCATAGTTTTCTGAACAGTGAAAAAAGTATGCAAATCTGTCACTGATTAAGAGACTAAAAGAATTTTAACTCCACTGGCAGTCATGAGAAAAGGTGTGCCCAACAAGGCAGAACTTGCGCAAGAGTCTCTTTCTGATATGGTCAGTCTTGCACAACCAATGTGCACTCAAAACAGCAGGCCCAAAAATCACCAGCAAACTTAAAGCACTGGCCAAATGACATAGGCATCTCAAAACAATAACTACAATCATCCACCCCAACACCTGAGGGAAGGTGGAAGTGGGTTGCCATTTGTTGGATGTTGGCCTCTGGGATCATCAGAGAAAACTTGCTAAAGATGCCCTCGATCCAATAGCCTCTGTCAAGATGAGAAATTGAAGAGCTGCATTGAAAGCATTGGCTCTTTTACACTATCACTCAAAGTTGAAATTATTCCAAAGAAGTTGGGGGGGGGGGGTTTATTTCAAAATAGCTTATGATCAAAGCTCTTCAAAATAAATTAGACTTGGCCCATTTGGATTTGATTTGATTTAATAAGGAGATTTAGGGCATATGTCGTAAGCACTGGAATTTGGTTGAATATCAAGAGACTTTTTTTTCCCAGAGAGCTGCATCCAAGGCTACAAGTTGTTAATACGAACAGCGAGTGTAGATAGTTGGAAAGTATTGAAATGAAACTTGGATAAGCTCCAATATTTCACTGCACATGGAATAAAGGTGGGTTTTGGTGGTTGTTAACATTTTAGCATGGTCTCTTTGAGTGTATTTGATCATTTTAGAGGATGGGGGATTTCCATAATTTTTTTTCCTCAAGTGGGCTGAATGGTTTTTTTCTCATTAATTCCTCTCTCAGTAGATTGCATTCTTGAGTAGGAGAAACTAGATAGAGGTCATGGGATGTGAAAACTAGACCTAACATTAAAGATAACCTTGTCTTCTCCAGTTCTTTGACAAAATACTCCTCCTATGATCATTTTGAAAGGGCATTACACTAGCTAAGTGCACACATTAATATTATCAATTCATAGGTCAAACCTGATTGGTTAAGCTTTGATGTTTTTTTACTTCCTGTAAGTAATACATTTGTTAAGTTCATCTTTAAATATTTTAATTGGAGAGATTCAAAGTAGCACCCAGAAGTGTCTAAGTAGTATAACTTATTTAATATGGCAAAAGATAAAGTGGTCATTGTTTTATATTATTTTGCAAGAACATGCTGTACTTTAATAATTAATGAATCAAACTGGATTATCTTATTGAAAAACATAACATCTTAATCCTCACACTGGATCTTTGTAAACAATTGAAAAAATTTGAAAAAATATGACTAATCTGTTTTGATCAAATGGTATCCATAAATTATGCTCTTGTTGTTCAGACATTATACACAGTAGTTACATCCCCAAGATGTTCAGATCACAGACACAAGAGACTACTGATATTGGAATATACATTAATAAAAACAAGCTGCTGGAAGATGTCATTGGATCAGGCAGGGCCTGCATTGTGACTGAGAGTGAGGAAGGGAGATTGTCAGTGTAAGAGGTGAGAGGGAGTGGGGAGGCATGTAATAAGGTGGCTCAGCAGTGTGTGTGTGTGTGTGTGTGTGAGAGAGAGAGAGAGAGAGAGGAGAGAGAGAGAGATTCATAGAACTCATCAAGGAGAGAACTTTTTCAAAATGGGGAATACGCAATGGAGCAGACTTGGAGAATATTGAGCAGACATGAGGTTTAAGTAGCATCTCTCCCATATATAGTTATGCCATATTTTTGTGGGACAGGCTAACAGCAAAACAGATTAAAATAGAACTGTTTGTACCCAAGGTACAGAGAGCTCCTCTAGTGTAGTGCAAATAGTGCAGCTATTGTTTGAGTAAGCCAGTGGTGCAGTTGATCACCTTTTTTTGTGCATATGCATCACCCATGTGCACAGAGGACATACAATTTGTACTTGGTCATCAAGTGTTATGTTTTGGACTTCACACTGTGAGAGATGAGTACAACTGATATAAAAATATGAAAATGAAGAAACTAAAATTAATACATGGGTAGATGAATAAAGCCAGTATGAACAGGATAAGACATGGATATTAGAATGCAGGAAGCAGAATCAGTCTGAGTAAGATAAGAATCTCCTAGCCTTTAGACAGAATCAGCAAGTTCACTGTATGAACGAGATAAGGATAGACAATAGATAGGAAGTAGAGTTAGTTGAATAAGATAAGGGTCTTCTAGCCCCAGATAGAATTAGCAGGTTTGCATATGTAATTAGTAAGCCTTAGACATTCAGTATTAGCCAGTTGAAGGGGACACAGCCCTGAGGGTCGGGAAAGTGTAAATTAGAACAAAGACAGGTTTGTGAATAAGGACAATGAGGATAATGACATGATGAGTCACCGACAGAATACCCCCCTGGTCCTCCACATGCACAGAAACTGCACGAAGGCAGGCAGAATTGCCTAATGCCAAACCTCTCCAGGAGGCAGAAGAATGTAAGGGGGAGGGTATTCCTATACTGAAATGAACTGTATAAAAGTTGGGTGAGCCCCAGTGTATGTGTGTATTCCCAGGGTAAGGGAAAGCACCCAACTTTGCATTGTTGTATAATAAATGTTCTTTGTTCTCAATTTTTGTCTCGAGCAATTTCTGTGAAGGTACTTCTGTTTCTGACAAATGGGGGCTCGTCCAGGATCCCACTCCCTCCACTGACAGAGTGCCCAATGACGGGGGTAGGTGCACCCTAGCTGATTCAGCTGGACTCACGGACAAAGGGTGACTGGTCAGTGGATGAAGCGAGTGATATCTGGGAAGAGGCATTGAGAACAAACAACGAGAGGACGTTAAAGAAGCGCGCTAGAACTAGCTACTGGACCTCGGTAAGAGAAATTTTACTTACCTGTTAATATGGGAGGTGTGAGTAGTAAGGAAGAGAGTCCTGGTGAAGGATGTGAGAATCAGATAACCAAGCAAAGCCCGTTGGGATTAATGTTATCTGATTGGGGCGCGGGGAGAACCCGTGGAAAGGAAAAACTGACCATGGTCAGGTATTGTTGTCTGGAATGGGTTAAAAGCCCGATTAAAGGGAGCTCTGTATATTGGCCAAAGCTCGGATCCGAGGATGACTGGATGTGTCAAGCATTGAACATCTGGCTCTATCAAAACCAAAGAGATAATCTTGAGAGCAGGGAATATGCAGCCTGCTGGCTCAGGGGATCGTTTGATCAACTGGTTTTGAATGAAAAAGAATGCAAGGACAAGAGAGATGAGGAACCTTTTGTCCCTGAACCACAAGGATGGGATGTGTTACATTCCCTTCCTCCACCTTATGTTCCTCCTATGCCGGCTCCTATCTCCCACCCCCTCCTATGCTCTACCCTTCTGCACCTTCCCCTCCTCCCCCACAGCTAGAGAAAAGAGAAGAAAGTAGGAGTGGTATGATGACCCGTTCACAAAGCACTCAATTACCACCTCTATTGACAAGAGAGAGAGGCGACTTTAATTCAGAACAGTGTGAGACCCTCCAGGAAGAAAGGGCAGAACCCTTTGATTCATTTCCCAGGGAGCAGGAACCTAGACCTAATAAGCCAGAAACTAACTGGATGAGACCTCTGCGGGAAGTTCCCGTGGGAGAGGGTCTCGGTTTCGTAAATGTACCCCTGACCAGTACAGAGGTGCGTAACTTTAAGAAAGAGCTGATCTCCCTGATAGAAGATCCTCAAGGGTGTGCTGAACAATTAGATCAATTTTTGGGACCAAATACATATACCTGGGATGAGTTAACATCTATCTTTAAAACACTGTTTACTTTGGATGAGCGTGGAATGATTCGCCAGGCAGGGATTAGAGTATGGGATAAGGAACACCAAGGGGGACCAGAGGCGATACCCGGAGAAGCTAAATTTCCCCTGGCAAAACCAAATTGGGATAAGAATACTAATGATGGTCGCACATTAATGGAAGAATATAGGGTTAATTTGATCAAAGGAATCAAGGAATCTGTCCCAAAGGGACAGAATTTTAAGAAAGCATTTGAGGTTCCCCAAGGTCCCGAGGCGACCCCCTCTGCATTTCTGAATAGATTGCGTACGGCCATTCAGCAATATGGGGGTCTGGACATAGAATCCCCAGCAGGTGAACAACTAGTATTAACAGGTTTCATTACGAACTCAGCCCCAGACATTAGAAGGAAATTACAGAAGACTGAGAATTGGCATGAGTAAGGAATAACCCAGCTTCTACAGATCGCACAAAAAGCATTTGTCCAGAGGTCTGAGGATAAGCAGAAAGGAAAGGCTAAGATTTTGATGCAGGCAGTCAAGGGAGTAGTGGAGGAACAACATGGAAAGGGTAGGGACTGTGTGCCTGCTCCTGGACGTTGAGAGGGGAGCCAGGGGTGAGTAAGTTGTGACCCGAGTAGATGGAGGAGTAGAGGAGGATTCCGGGGACGACGACCATTCCCGGGACCCTTTAGAGACTCAGGTAAAAATTGGGAAACAGGAGCATTTGTTTGTTATCATTGTAAAAAGGAGGGACACTTTAGGAAAGATTGCCCACTGCGAGCCAGAGAGACGCGATCTTATGCCCTGATGGAAGCAGATTATGAATAGGGGGGTCACGGTTCTCAGTCAATACACACCGTGGGGCTGCACGGAGAACCATTAGTAAATTTAAGCATAGGACCCCACAGTGACAAGATGGTATTTTTAGTTGATTCTGGGGCAGCACGGTCTAGTATTTTACAACAACCCGAGGGTGTTAGGATAGAAGGGACAGTGATAGTTTCGGTTGTAGGAGGAAGAGACTTTACAGTCCCTGTATTAAGAGATGTAAGAATTCAAATGGGAGAAAAGGTAATAACAGAGGATATTTTACTAGTTCCCCAAGCTGGAGTTTGTTTGTTAGGACGAGATTTACAGGACCAATTGGCTATCAGCACCAGACCACAGGAATCGTGGTTCAATTGTATGTATTAAGCGAGGAAGATTGAGAACTAATAAATCCGAGAGTATGGGCAGAAAGAGGCAATAGAGGAGTAGATTGGATTTGTATTTTGGCCTCTACAGGTATTAAAGAGAGGAGTTTTAAAGGGATAGCACAAAGGAGATGGTGGGACAAAGACAGACAGAATGGTAGTCAGGATTGTACATGTGGCAGAGATAGAGGTAATACATATGCTAATGTTCACAGACAGGCTGAAACTCACAGGCTCAGTGATACTTATGCTAATGTTCGCAGACAAGCTGCAACTCACAGGTTAAGTGACAAGAAACACCCCTCCCCAACTTGGTCTCCTGTAAAGCATCCTTTGGGTCACACAGACATTCGGAATGTTAAAAAAAAACCCACCACTGTAAGGGGAGTTCCAGCTGTAAACGAAGTAAGCTGCTCCAGAATACTAAAGCTTGGCATTTAAATCGTTTAATCAGACTCCAGGCCGCCTTGGAGATCATCACCGAACAGATAGCAATGGCCCTGAATTTAGGGGCTGAAGAAAAACGACAGATATGATCCACACTTCAACAAAACCGCCTGGCTCTCGATTACTCGTTGGCTGCTGAAGGCAGCGTTTGTGAAAGACTGGTTAATGACAATGCTCACAACGGTCAGGCAGTTAAAGACACTTCTTCAGGAGTTTGAAAATCTTCCCATGCCCAGGTACAGACTTGGCAACCTTGGTGGGATGGACTAGATTTTTTATTGGTAACTGGAGTCTGATACCCACAGCCCTTATAGCGGCTGGACTCACTATTCTGACCATTATGGTGCTCCCCTGCCTAAAGACTTGTTTTCACTTTTTAATTCATCCACCCCCTCGTCAGAACACTATCACCCAAAGGATATATGTTTCCCTAATTCTGTCTAATGATACTGAGACTGCAGTTCGTTTACTGACCAGCTGGGAAAAAGACCAAGTTTGCAAGTAATACTTTTCAGTTAAGAGATCAGTAATACTGATCTAAAAGAAAAGTGAGGATTGTAAGAGATCAGTAACACTGATCATTGTGAGAGATCAGTATCACTGATCTAAAAGAAAAGTGAGGATTGTGAGAGATGAGTACAACTGATATAAAAATATGAAAATGAAGAAACTAAAATTAATACATGGGTAGATGAATAAAGCCAGTATGAACAGGATAAGACATGGATATTAGAATGCAGGAAGCAGAATCAGTCTGAGTAAGATAAGAATCTCCTAGAATCTCAGCAAGTTCACTGTATGAATGAGATAAGGATAGACAATAGATAATAGAATGTAGGAAGTAGAGTTAGTCTGAATAAGATAAGGGTGTCTAGCCCCAGATAGAATTAGCAGGTTTGCATATGTAATTAGTAAGCCTTAGACATATTAGCCAGTTATGAAGGGGACACAGCCCTGAGGGTCGGGAAGGTGTAAATTAGAACAAAAACAGGTTTGTAAATAAGGACAATGAGGATAATGACATGATGAGACACCGACAGGATACTCCCTGGTCCTCCAAGTGCAGAAACAGCACGTAGGCAGGCAGGATTGCCTAATGCCAAACCTCTCCAGGAGGCAGAAGAATGTAAGGGGGAGGGTATTCCTATACTGAAATGAACTGAGCCCCAGTGTATGTGTGCATTCCCAGGGTAAGGGGAAGCACCCAACTTTGCATTGTTGTATAATAAATGTTCTTTGTTCTCAATTTTTGTCTCGAGCAATTTCTGTGAAGGTACTTCTGTTTCTAACAACACCTAAACCTTTCAGCCTTGTCACCTGTTTTTAATCCTTGAGACCACCTATAAAATCCAGCACTTCCATCAAGCTAATAAGTCAAGGTTAGTCTCCTGGAGGAGATGGGGGCAGAGGCGCATCTTTCAGCACTCCTCCATGGAGCCCTACTGCCCGCTGTCCCTCTCGACGTTTAAACTGCCTGTAGAACATAGCTGGAGGTGGTTTCTTTTCCTTCGAAGATGCACGGAGATCTGTGCTCAAGATGGTAGCACCAATGCTCAGTACTCACCTCAAAAGATGAAGGCTTTGGGGAAGCAGCTCCAGAGCAGGAAAACATCCACTGAGCAGATGCCTGGGAAAGGATCCTACAGGACAAAAGCCTACAGCAGCCACCAGCGCTGAGTTTAGGAGCCAAACAACTCACACTAGGCTGCAGGCTGCAGAGAACCAGTTTCTGGGAACCACGTATCAAAACTGGACTTCATTAAATTGCGGATGGCAAGCAGAGTTCCCGAAGGGGTTCAGGCACTAACAACTTCCTAACTAGAGATTTGGATCCAGAAGCCAAAGAGAGTGACTTGGATGCCTTGAATTCAGCTCACCTCAGGAACAGACTGTGTGACTACAGAAGCTATGGGAGCAGAGAAGTTGGTGGCATCAGAGGAGGTGATGGGAGACATTAGATGACTCCAATGGGACTCTCTCTGGCTTCTTGTTCTTGTTTTGACAAGGGCACTGGACTACCAGCCCCTCTTTATGTGACTTTACAGGGCAAACAAAAGGAAACAAATGTGTGTGCACTTTGTGTACATAACAATAAAATAACCTTGAACCTACCTTTCTGAATTTCTCCTTCATTGGCTTGGTATAATTAGGACAATAGTTCTTGACCACATTCTTCCAGAGTATCTTGGCCTGTATAATTGTCCTGGAGTTTTCTGGTAAACACTAGTAGTTTTACATAGACTCCAAACATTTGGCCTTTACTCTTGGACTCTATGCCTACATAGAGCATTGATTTCATTCAGCATTGTCATACTCTGAGAAAAAAGAAAAATAAGTACCTTATCCTAATTATGTTTACTGATTTTTATTATTTCACCATTCTTATTGCTTTTACTATATTATTTATTTACATTTGTAAGAAAATAATCATGTCAGAAAGAATTGAAATACCTGGCAGTCCTAACAGACAGCAAAGCTGAGGAAAAAGGTTTTAAAGCTGTCAAAAGCTCCCAGAGTAGGTTTGTGATCTGGGCTTGCTCTGACCCACCTTCAACACTCTTTTATGACCCTGCTGTCACTTAGAACCTCATTATTCAATTTCAGAACTGCCCAGACAAGCAAGGTCAGCCCGTAGATCAGCTAATTTAACTATCTAGACGAAACACATTTTACATTTATTTTAGAGTTTGTAAAATAGTTTGTAAGAACAGTAACAGTCTTGGATATCTGAAGCGCTCTAACACCAAGATAGATAGAGATTTCACTTGGTTAAGACGAGTTTGATGTTTGCATTTTGGAAGGAAAACCAAGGTAGGACATATGTGGTAAATGGTAGGGCACTGAGGATTGCGGTAGAACAGAGGGATCTGGGAATGCAGATACATAATTCCTTAAAAGTGGCAGAACAGGTGGATAATGTCATAAAGAGAACTTTTGGCACATTGGCCTTCATAAATCAAAGTATTGAGTATAGGAGTTGGGATGGTATAATTGTATAGGAGATTAATGAAGCCAAATTTGGAGTATAGAGCACAATTTTTTGTCACCTAACTACAGGAAAGATATTAATAAGATTGAAAGAGTGTAGAGAAGATTTACTAAAATCTTGCCAGGATATGAGGAACTGAATTACAGGGAAAGGTTAAACAGTTTACAACTTTATTCCTTGGCACATAGAAGAATGAAGGGAGATTTGCTAGAGGAATACAAAAGTATGATGGGTATAGATGGAAGTAGACTTTTTCAAATGAGGTTAGATGAGGTGCAAACCAGAGAACATGGGTTAAGGATGAAAGAGGAAGTTTTGGGGGAGGTTTTTTCAAACAGAGAGTGGTGGAATTAAGGAATGAGCTATTAGATGAAGTGGTGAATGAAGAATCAATTTTAACATTAAAGACAAATTTGAACAAGTACCTGGATGAGAGGGGTTTGGAGCAATATTGGCTGAGTGAAGGTTAGTGGAACTAGGCAGAATAATGGTTCAGCACAAAGGAAGGACAGAAGGACATATTTCTGTGCTGTAATGGTTCTATGGTTTCCAAGAATATTTTTAAAATTCCATCAACATGCTAAGTGCTTTGGCTTGTACTAAGGTCATCAAAAATGGTGGATAAATACAATTATTTTTTCATCAGTTGCTTCCTTTCAACCAGTGTTACACAGAGAGGAGGAATTCCCATAATCCATATTTCTTTAATCAGAGAAATGTTGTTATCACTCAAACATTATGAACAGTGAATTTTCGATATACTCCCAACCTTTTCTGCTAGATTTCCTGTCAATACATTTCAAAATGATTGCAACAGTTGTAAAGTGCTTTGCTCTGGGCTTGCTGAAAGAAGTGTGGACTACATAAGCACACATTTTTTTTTTGACAGACTCAAGTTGGTGTGACCACTGTAAGAACATTTGAAGATACAAGTTAAGAGTGAAAGTTGTGCAGTGCCCAAAGGTGCTGGAGAAACTCAACAGCATCCATAGAAAGTAAAACAAAAGTTGTCAATGTTTCAGAGCTGAACATTACTTCAGCAGTGCCGAAAATCTGGCTCACACCTGAATAAAAAGGTGCATTGTAGGAGGGGGGGTTTGTAGGAACACACAAGATAACAGGTATGAGGTAATAGGTGGATACTGGTGGGAGGGTAGAAAAGAAAGAAGCTAAAAAGTGATATGAATACTTTATATCCTATTCCAGCAATCTCCAACCAGGTAGCATCAACATCGACCTCCAATTTCCATTAACCGCAGTCTCTCTCTTTCTTTTATCCTTTGGTCTCCCTTACTCCAGCTCACCACCCCTTCCCTTATTTGGCTTATCAGAGAGCTATCTTTCTTTGCCCTTTGACCTCTCTTCCTATCCCTTCTTAGCCACTTTCTATTTTACCTCTGTTGTGAATGAGAAAACGGGTTTGGCAGGTCTCAAAGGCAAAGATTCTGAACACAGTTTTGATCGGAAGGATTTTATTTACAGAAGGCAAGTCCGGGAAATGGTAACTGATGCAGCACACAAACGCACACGCACAGTTTACAGCAGCCATGGGAAAGAAATAGCAGACAATTAATAATGAATGTGGCGAAAATAGCCTGGGAACAAAATACACACACACACACACACACACACACACACACACACACACACACACACAGACCACCTTGACTCAGTGCAGCTCTATGCGACAAGGGACACTAATTAAATGCTCCCATCCCTTTTAACATTGGACATTTCACCAACAGTTTCTCCAGCACCCATCCACATTTCTAGGCCTGGAGTGAAGCAGAGTGATTGCAAGCTGACGAAGAGAGAAAACAAAGAACACATGGCACCTTTATAGTGCTGGAGGTTCCAGCCCAGGTCGTTAGCAGCAACCAATGGCTTTGTGCCAGGAGGGTTAATCCAATTACAGCATCCAAAAGCCCAAGGCCAAGTTCAGACAGGCTGGAGAGTCCAATCCAAGTTAATAGCAATAGCAAGGTGCAGACTAATGGATGGGGTGGAACCAATCCTTGATTGGCAGCTGGTGTGTCCTCTGACACAACCCTTCCCAATACAACTTCCCACCTATATCCACCTACGGTGCCCTCCATAATATCTGGGGAAAAGACACTCTTTTTCTTTATTTGCCCCTGTGCTCCACAGTTTTAAATTTGTAATCAAACAGTTAACATGTAATCGAAGGCCACATTCCAGATTTTATTCAAGATAATTTGAATACATTTTGGCTTGACCATGTAGAAATTACAGCACTTTTATGCATAGTCCACTTATTTCAGGGCAATGATTGGGACATTTGGCTTCACAGGTGTTTGTGATTATTTGGGTATGTTTAATTGCTTCATTGGTGCAGGTATAAGAGAGCTAGGCTTGCTTTTGGTCACTTTTGGATTCTAGTGGTTGCCATTTTTCAACATGAAGACCAGTGTCTTACAATAAAAATTATTATGAAGCTAAAAAAACAAGAGTAAGATGGTAAAATACATCACCCAAACCTTACCAAAATTAGCTGTATGGAACAACATTAAGATTAGTGTACTGGTGAGCTCTGTAATCACAAAGGGACTGGTTGGCCAAAGAAGACCTCCACTTCTGATGACAGAAAAATTCTCATTATAAATGAAGAGAGGTACACAAATGTGTATCCAACAGATCAGAAACACTCTTCAGGACGCAGGTGTGGATGTGTCAATGACTACTGCCCACAGGATGGCCAGATTACAGTTTGCCAAAAAGTTTTTAAAAGAACCTGCAGAATTCTGGAAAAAGGTCTTGTGGACAGATGAGACCAAGATTAACCTGTATTAGAGTAATGGCAAGAGTAAAGTGTGGAGGCATAAAGGAACTGCTCAAGATCCAAAGCATACCACCTCATGTGTGAAAATGAGTTCCTGAGTTTCTCCACCACTTATGTGTATTGCAATTCTCAAAGATGAGTCAATAACACTTCAACCTGATCAATTTAATGAGTATTTGCTCTCTTCGATCTTCATTTGTCCATGTATCTTGCTACAGACCATGCAACACACTGCCCTCTCTCAGCCAGCACCTCTCTCACTTATCTCAATCACTTCTCTCTTGGACTCCATTCAATCACAGTCAGTAAAATCCCCATTATCCCAGAATTCAAGCAATTGGCAAAAAAAAATCACAGAAAATAAATAGGGAAAAAATTCAAAAGTTTAACAATGACACCCCTAGTGATTAGTTCGCCAATCGTGCACCGCACACTCTCAAGCAACTAGAAAATTCACATATCCGGCATCTACCAATTCCCATAGGTGCTGGATAGTGGGGGCTTTACTGTGCTCCCTTTATTCTCTCTACTCCTCCAAACTTCTCCGAACCTTGAAATATGCTCACGTTCTACTTTTGCCAAATTCTGATAAAGACTATTGACCTGACTCATTAACTTTGTTTGTTGTTTCCCAGATATTATCCAATTTCCATAATTTTCAGTTTTTAATTTCAGTTTAAATTTGCACTCCTAACACTTAAAGCATTAGAAATAAGAACTTTGTTTTGGCAGAAAGCAAAGTGACAGAGACGAAAAGGGAACAAAGCTATCAAAGATTTGCTGTAGAAATGTTATTAAAGTTGCAATGCAGGAAACTCAGCAGCTGATTTCCACGAAGCAAGCTTACGCAATCAGCAATGTGATACTGGCCATTTCTCTTTCAGTCATTGCGGATGAGTGATAAATATTGCCAATATCTTATCAACTGTTCACGCTCAGAAAGAGGGCATGATCTCTCACAATAACAAGCAGATAATCAGAGGATATCCCAGTCAAATATTGCAAACTGAGACAACCAGGATTTTTCCCGAAAATCAATAGCAAAATCCCTGCAGAAATTCCATCTTGCTGTTGACATATGAAGAAGAATTGGTCAGCACAGCAATGAATGGTTGTGAAATTAACACCCCACCCTACCCCCTCCCCCCACCCATCAACACCCCCAACCCTCCCCTCACCTCAAGCTGTGGCGAAAAAGGTGAAAGGAAAGGTCTGCTAATTGGTGTTTGTTTAGGGATCAAGATATACAAAAACTATTTTTAAAAGCTGAGCTAAATTTGAATTTGAACCTGCTATGTTATGTTCTTGATAACAATGTTATTTGCTGTGATTTCACTCTCAGTAATTATTTCTCTTATTGATGTTGCATTAAACAATAATTCACATTGAACACATCACTTTATTCATTGGTTTTTGATATTTTGAAGAACTGTCTTTTTATCCGAACTCCTGCACCACTGCTGCCCAGAACTGCTTTCGTTCCTGGGATATCTGATATGAGATGGTGAGAGGGTCTGGTTGGGATGAAGGAGCGAGCGGTGATCATCTTTGCAGCTTCTAAATCAGGAAAGGCCCTAGTGACAATGAATAAAGATGAAGTGTGCAAATACCGTCATCGTTTATCCATCCAGCCCACCACTGAGCCCACCCTTCATAGTGGTTTTTCCCATGTCGGCAACCCTCTCCCATTACTGAAGGGTAAAACATAAAGGAGACCTTTTCCTAAAGTCCTCACTGATCGTTCGTCTTGTATGTCTCTTCCTCCTGCAAGAAAAAGTCAATGAGGCAACGTGATTAATCTGACTCTCATAGTTGAATCACTACGAACATGTACAAGATCTGACTTGTGTGCAAGGCTTAGAGCCTAATAGCCTGAATGTGCCTGGGATTGTCTGATCTCGGAAGCTAAGCAGGCTCAGACCTGGTCAATACTCGGAGGGGAGTCTGCCCAGAAACATCAGGTGTTGTAGGTTTCTGTGAGGGGCGCTGGACAAAGTGGCGACTCTCTGTCTACCTTATGGTAGACAAAAGGTAAAGAATTTCATGCATGTTACATGACAATAATGGAAACTTTATCTTTTATCAGTGTAGTGTTTGATGGTGAGGAATTTTTGCTTGGAAATTCAGTGCTATTTGGTGTACAATTTGATTTCTTCTATAGTGCAGCATAATATCAAAGTTTCCAAGTTGAATTGTGTAGCTCTGGAAATTTAATCTATTCTTCCTGTCACATAGAAAGACCTGCGCAGATGCTTACATGGTTGCTGGTGGATCGTCAGGCACAACCAAATCAGGTTCTCATGTCCTACTTGCTGTGCTGTTGCACAGTTTAAATAGCAATTTCCCCCACCTCCCCCAATGAACGATCTAAGTTTTGCAGTCTGCTTCTGGGGGGGGGGGGGGGCATGTCTGCTGATTTGCAGACACTTCAATCACTTGCTCATGGGAGGTTCCTCAAGACAAGTGATGTGGTACTGGTCCTGATGTAGTACCTCTTGTGTGGGAGCTGCAGGCCAACATCAGCATGAGGAAGTGTTTGACTGAGGCTTGAATACATGAATCTCCAAGGTGAAGAGCAGTTTTTTTCCCCTGTTGTTATCAGACACTTGAATGGACCTCTCATTTGATAAACGATGATGCTCCTGCACTGTTTAACAATACTCTTCTCAAAATCCTGCACTTTGTCCCAGGAATACTATATGCTGCATTCTATATGACTTACTGTAGCACTACACACTGCTCTTTTGTTTATTATTGCACTACTGCAGTGGTTGACTTGCTTGAATAGCATGCAAACCAAATAATTTCACTGGACTTGGTACGTGTGCAATAAACAGTTCAATTCAGCCTAGAAAACCTCATCCGTGCAACCCACATATCTATTGATCTTCAGAGACTTACTCCTCCCCATCCCAACACAATGCACTCCAAGGAGTGTCACCAGATGGTTGAATTTTCCAAATTATTGCTGATGAAGACTCAAATTTCTGTCAGCAGTGCTCCAACTATACATTAATTTGTAGATTTATTTCTCCTTTGAGGTCAAGTTCACTGTCCCAATGAATTTCCATAAACTTTGGGTTGTTCCAAGGCAAATGTGGCCACTCTAAGACATTCCACTTGAACAAAATCTCTTCCAGAGTGCAGAGGGTTTGCCCTTGTAAGTGCTTGTGTAAATGCCTCTTAAAGATAGTGATTGTATCTGATTCCACCATCTCCTCCTGCAGCAAATTCCTACTATTAACCACTGTGGGGAAAAAAGTCACAGCTCATATCCCCTTTAAAACCGTATCCTCTCACCTTAAACTTATGCCCTCCTATTTTTAAAAAAATATTTCGGCTGACTACTGTCTCTACCTCTCATAATATGTACTTCCATCAGATCACTCCTTAGCCTCCTTCGCTCTCAGAAAAACAAGTTCAGCCTATCCGATCTCTCCCCATAACTAGCATCCTCCAATCTAGGCATCATCCTGCTGAATCTTCGTTAGGCACTCATCTTGAGTATATTCACATTGTCAAATGTTCAAAAACAAAGCAGTGACCAGTTTATGATCTGCAAAAGTTGCCTATCTTGGAAATAGCAGAATTTACATAGATCAGGCAGATAACTAATGCTAGTGATCTGGATGTCTGTAACTGGATGACATTTGTAAGAGTCAGGTGTGGAATAGTCACTGTTCTTGGATTCCACAGCAATCATCCCTATTCCTAGCTTGGCTCGCTCCAGCATCACTCCAAAGGCTTACTTGATGGTCACTGGGTGGCTTGTGGAAATATGTCCAGTGCTGAATTTCTGTTCAATTATTCAGTGACATGATGTCCAATTGGTGTCAATCACCAGTGTTTTTCTTTAGACCCTCCTATCTTGCTCCATAAATGGACTTGGATTAATTTTGACAATTTTATATCTTGGTCTGTCTCTGTTTCCTGGTCCATTGTGGGATCAAATGTGTTGTTTTAATCTCTACTCAATTAAATTAATATAAGCTCACCTACCCAGAGAGTTCGACTGGCCAAACGACTTTCTTGAACTTGGCAATCCTTAATTATAAACACCATCGAGATTTTAGGCCAATTTTATGTGGCATTGCTTAGTGTAGATCAGAAATGGAGGCATTACAAGAAGAGGTGCTGTCAGAATAGGGATGAGTATCCACGCAGATATAACCTTAAAGTTTGCTTTTAAGAGATTGTCTGAAACAAATGATTTCTTTTGATTCATTCCATAGAGCAAATTGAAGAAATCTAACACAACAAATTTATCCTTGTGTATTTTGCTTAAAATTCTTCACACACAGCATGAAGGAGTAACTTGTAGCTTTTAGAGTCGATTTGTGGAAGCATGGATTTTATACTGATTTATACAACTTCAAATAAGATTCAATGTTGCTTACTCAATGCCAAGTATTATTCTGGTCTCAGCACCTTGTTAGGTACAGTCAATAAAAGTAATAAACATGAAACATGTTTCTATTTAAAGTTAAATAATGACATTTCTACTTCTGAAAAAATAGTTGTTTCAGACATATAAATGGAATTGGAGTAAATGCTAATGGAAAAAAGATACATCGTAAAATGTAAATGTTTCTTCTTGGAGATTATATGGATGTGGGGAAGATGGGAAGGAAGAATAGGAAGTAACCAGCCATTATCCAGCAACCACCAGGTACAAGGGCTGTTGCAAATTGGATTCGCCTTGCACATCTTTTGGTAGATTTGGATTTTATCTTTTTTGGGCCATTCCACCCTGAGTCTTTACACCATTGATTTGTATCTTATTAACAGTGCTATGTTGAGCATCTTAAAGTAGTGATGAAGTATGTCTGGGATTTCATCTGGTAGGATCATCAGAATTTTTTTCTCCATATCTCAAAATGTTGCAGGAACCATTCTTTTCTTTGATCTGTGGTTAAATAAAATGAGTTCACCATCTTTTTATGGATTCACAGGGACTTTCAGCTCTTTCAACTGCCCATTTAGAACAAAGTACTTGAATTGATAATCTAACTGTGAATCTTAAATTAGTAAATCTTGCTGATCTAACGACGTACACGCCTTCAAGATTCTTACACGGACATGAAATTCCAATGTATAATGTAACTCTCTCAGAAATTTCAAACAAGATTGATGCTATTACTTTATTGTGCAATTTAAATCTTTATTAGAAAACAAAATATATTTCTGCTTTGAAAGGTTTTGCTGTAGAGCCATGCTAGATTTGCTACTGAGTTTGAAGATTATGCCCCACCTATCCCTGGGGCACATTTATAGGCTGACATCACACAACCCATCCACTCCTCCCTTCAATCTATGCTTCTTGCTGCCCTTGGAAAGTAATCTCACCCCAGCCACATCCTCTTCACCCTCCTCGCTTTGGGAAGAAGATTCATGAGTGTGAGATCATGCACCACCAGATTCAAGGACAGTTTCTTACCTATTGTTATCAAACTGCTGAACAGTCGTGTTGCCTCTGCACTATTATAACTGATCTCCCTGTGTAACTGAATTCTGCTCGTGGGGTTTTTTTTAAACTGCTGGATTGACTAGCTGGACTGTTCGCAAAACAAGCTTTCTCACTGTACAAGTGAAAATGAACTTGAACTTTCAAATTTTCAGATTTATTGTAGGAGTATATACACCCAGAGATATACATCACATACACCCAGAGATTCTTTTCCCTGCGGGCCAGGCAGAATTACAACTTATTGGTAATGCAATAAAAAACTGTGCACAATGTACACATGTAAACAAATAAACAACTGACTGTTCAATACAGAGAGGAGAAATAAAACCAATAAAGTGCAAAAGTAAGAGTCCTTAGATGAGTCCCTGATAAAGTTTGTTGTTGAGGAGTCTGATAGCGGAGGCGTAGCATCAGTTCTTGAACATGGTGGTGCAAGTCTTATGACATCTATACCTCTTTCCTGATAGTAGCAGTGAGAACAGAGTGTGTACTGGGTGGTGTGGATCCTTGATGATTGCTGGTGCTCTCTGACGGCAGTGTTCCCCATAGATGTTTTCCATGGTGGGAAAGGGTTTGCTTGTGATATATTCAAGTAATTCTGAGGGAGAGCAATGGTTTGGTTGAACTATTAGACAGGATTTTACTGATTAAAGAGCAATAAACCACTAGCACTCATTTACATGGAAGTGTAAACTGGACATCAAATCCAGGCATCCATAAATGTCGAATCTGGATGTCATTGTCCAATTTCTCTCATTTTTCCCGAAATCTCAGTGCACTAATATCTCACTGAGAGACTCACAATTGAAACATGAGGGTGCGAAATTAGTGCTTCAATTTGATACACAAAAGATGACAGGACTTGTCATTTAGCATATGAATATTTTTATTGGCAACCTCTGTAAACAACCTCTCTAAGTTCAAAATTAACCTTTAACACTGTGAAGTTAGGCCAAGAATGTTCACCGACACCTCTATTTCGTCATAGGCTTAATTAAACTCAACATGTCCCCAGCATGCCTGGCCAAATTTTATAGATAAACCAAATGCGTCAAAGCTTGGAATGGGAATTGATCTGCCCATGACTACCAGAAACTGCAGAGGTGTGAACATCGCTCAGGCCATCATGCAAACCAACCTCCACTCCATTGACTCTATCTACATGTCCTGTTATCTCAGGAAAGCTGCTAACGTATTTGAGGATCCATCCATCCTGGTCATAACCTATTCTCTCCTCATATCAGGCAGAATATACAAGTTTGAAAACGTACACCAGATTCAAGGGCAGTTTCTGTCTTGCTTTAATCAGACTCTTGAACAAAACTTTCATAAAATGATACTGCTGAACTGTTCTTTTCTCTTTATTATTATACCCTGAACATTTGTCTCATGTAACACTATAACCTCAGGTGGGGGGGTCTGCTTTTTCATCAATGCTGTGTGGTGCGGGGATTCGTCAAGAATCCCCGCACTCAGATCTGGATTACCCTCCACTGAAATGCTGTCCCCAGTACTGACCGCGGGAATCCATATCAGTTATACTGGTTGAAGTCTACTTACCACCCCAAGAAAACTATTAACCTCCATCAGCAGCCTCGAAACAAAGTACCCCAAGGTTGCATTCACAATAGCCAGGGACTTCAACCAAGTCCATCTCAAAAATGTTCCAGTCAAGTTCCATCAGTCCCTCTCCTGCCCCTCTAGAGGTCCCAACACCCTTCAGGAATGTCTACTGTTCTATTCCACACCCACACTTCAACATGTTAGGTCATCATACTGTGCTGAGACATCCCACATACAATCAGAAGCTGAGGCGGGAGGGCCCGATGATGAGTCATTCACTGATGGTCTTCGGAAACAAACGACATCCCATGTAACCTCTTCGAGTTGGTAGGATGGTCGATATTCAAGGATTCAGTGAACAACCTTGATAACTAAACTCTTAATGTCACCAACTTTGTCTGCAATGACCAAGAAAACAAGAAGGTTTTCACCAATCAGAAAACATAGGTGAACCCTGAAAATGACTCTCTGCTGAAGGCCAGGTGAGAGCATTGAAGTCAGGAGATGTGTCCCTTTACAAGAGATCCATCTATGATCAGGGAAACCAGGAGATGGTACTGTACCAGGTTCAACTCCCATGAGAACAAAGCCCAGCAGCACAGCATTAAACAGCACAGTGCTTGTCAACAAGTCAAATGTGTCCTATGCTTGCAAGATCAGAAGCTGCAGAAGGTAGTGAATGCAGTTCAGAATATCACTCAAATTTCCCTCCACTTTATTGACTCCATCTGCACCTGACATTGTCTAGGAAAGGCAGCCAGTATACGAAGGACCCATCATACACAAGGCACACACTCTTCTCCCTCTGCCCTTGAAGAAAATGCTTAAAAGTGTGAAATCATGCACCAAAGACAGTTTTACCTCTGCAGCCATCAGACTGCTGAAGTAATCCCATAACATTGCTTTCCCTAACATAAATGTTGCTTTAGTTATGCACTAATTGATCTTTTTCAGTGTAACATATGCTCTGCAATTTGTGCTCTTGCTCTTCTATTTTCCTGGCTATTTTCCCTCTATTTTCATTTTTAAGATGACGTGCCAGAATGCTCACAGAAGAACCCTTCTCACTGTACTCACTCCACGAACATGCTACACATTTCTCTATTCCCTGCATCATTATTTGTCTATCTAGATGTTTCTTAAATGTGACAATTGATTTACTTCCACCACTATCTTTGACGGACCATTCTAGCTACCTACAAAACTTTCCCTTTAAACATCTCCTTAAATGCCTTTCATCGAGTAGATATCATTTTTACTCTGTGAGAAGCATTCTGACTGTCTAACCTATCTATGTTTCTCATCATTTTAGCTGGTCTTCCGTCAGCCTCTCTGATACTTCATGGGAACTGGAGCACTAAACTGGCAAAATATAAAGCCATCCTTGTACTTACCAACCTGTTTGGAAAGCTGTGCCAACTATCACCAATGACCTTAGGTATATTATTATTTTAAATAAGAACGTTCTGTGCTGTTTACCTTATAAACGTTGCCCTGAAATGACATCTGATCCTGCCTCCAATCTTCACTGCTTGTCTCAAGGCAGCAAGGATTACAGGATGTTATAGCCAGTAAGGAATGTTATGCAAGTGAATTTTTGAACTGACTTGAGTGAACTGATGCAAAGTTATACATATGGCAAGCACCAGTGCTGTATCATTCTTAATATTCAAGGGTTCCAGGAAATAATAATGGTAAGCATTATTCATGGCATTGTGCCATGGTGTACTGCCACATTGGCACTCTCCAACACCAGTCTCACCAAACCAACAAAGGGTCATTCTTGTTGCTCAGTTCCTCATTGATAGCATTCAGTCAGTTTGCAGGATTCGTGGCTTGTTTTGGTCACAACCATTTAAAAGTAATAGCGAAGGTTACCTGGTATATATTCGGCTCATGGCTAGTACACAACTCTCAGCCTGGGAGGTTGAAAAGCTAAGATTAAAGAGGTGGAACTTCATGGAGAAGTCCGAAAATGTTTTGGAGTATTTTTATTCTCTATTTTTTTTGTCAGTTCATTCTCATTATCTGAGCCATCCAGGACTGTGTTAGTGCCTGAGAGAAACCGCTCTCATCTATTTCTGTGAGCAATGTGGAGGAAGGCCTTGTAATATCTTATCCTTTGTCATTAGTAAATGTTCCAAATACCTGAGATGTTCACCTGAGGATTAGGAATTACCTCTGAGCATCAGGAATATAGTCACAGTGGAGAGGTGGAATGGCCAGAGATCAATTCTATCAATCTTTTCTTAAAGTTTTTTAAAAAAAGCTGTATCTAATATTTGGTTGATTTGGAAGCCAGCAGTGGTCTGCAGCCAGAATCAATATGACATATACAAAGCATTAGGGAATTTACAGTATCTATGGGGAATGCCATGAGTTAACCCATCAGCGGGGCACTTGACCTCAACACATTACAAAATGGTTGACATTCCGGCAAATTATAGAATAAGTATAGATCAAATATGAACTATGGGTGAAAAGTCTAGAAGTTTGCACAATGCCCAAGAAAACAAACAAAAATTACACAAATGTGTCATTAAGGATTTTGCACATATTTCTGGAATATGTGGTTCGGAGGCTTTCATCTGCCCTTAAGTTATAGTTCTGGCCTCCATCTCACCCAAATGATGTCAACAGTATTGCAACACCCAAAGTTTATCTCCAGTAGGATTTTCAAGCACATGGATCTGAATTGCAATGAGTGTAGTTCTCTCAAAAGGAATAACGACCTGTTAATGATGCTGAAAGTTCATACTAAATGCAATTTAAATCATATCTGTTCTGTCGTCAGAGGCAAAGTGTTGCACAACTTTCTACAAACATTCGTGACAAGGTCGAACGCAAACTAGGGTCTTGAAACTAAATGGGCAAAAAGTGCCAGAAGAAACCCTAAGAAAGAGAAGTAGTTCCATGTTCTTCAGTTAGAAAGCAGTAAAACAACAGGGGGAACATGTGTGGCAACAAAAGTGGCACCAAAACATTTGCCACCTTTCTTCACAGCTCTGATTTCAGCAGGTATGGTCATAGCACAATCGAAGCAACACTGCTTCAGCAACTGAGGAGTATTGGCAACCAATAAATGGCTAACTCAATGATGAGACGCGTTGGTAGACATTTGGAACATTCTTCTATATCACTTTTCCAGACCTGGAGAAGTGTTAGCAATTTCATTAACACTGTTTTTAAAAGTTTAGAAAACATGTCAGTTCCACCTCCAAACTCCATGCTACAGTAGGAACAATAGGCATCTGGGTAAATTTTCCAGCACTGGGGACATCTCGAGAGAGCTTTGACCTCTGACCAATAGGCAGAGGACCAGGGGCCTTTGAAAAGCTGTATTTGCAGAAAGCAGTTTCCTTGTACAAAGGATGTTTATGGATGAAGTGCCAAGGAAGAGTCGGTGAATTGTAGCATCTGTTCAAGCCCTGCAATATAACCAAATATCTATCAGGTGTGACTGCAAAGGTCACAATGATCATTACTCTGACCGTAGTGCAGTCACTTACATTTGTTTTCTTCTTGAGATTTGTCTGTGACCCCTAGAAAGCACAAACAGCTCAAGCAAGTCAAAGGTCAGCACTGCAAGGAATGGTGCGACTAATGCAGAAAATCTTACCTCTAGTGCTCATCACCCCTGAACCAGAGTAGTGTTACATGAAGGAAATGGCCTGCACTGCTTTGGATCTGGCAACTATGTATGTGTTCATTAAAACAGTGTCAGGGATTTGGTTATTGCTGTAATAACTCAAAACTTTGGATGGAATAATTTCTGCATCACTGTTGCAGTAAATTCAGACCCATTAATGTTTGGATATGAATCAATGCTAAGGACCTCAGCTCCAAGTGTCAATGGACTGGAAATACCTGTGGTGTAAGCAGAATGTACAAATAATATATTTTGTCTCAAGAAAGCATCCTGACCCAAAATATTGACAATTCATTACTCTTTATGGATACTGTCTGACCCATTAAGTCCATCCAGCTTTCATTGATTGCTGAAGATTATGCTTCTCTGCAAATAACATTTTATTTTAGATCTAGTAGAACTTCATAAAATTTAATGTAACACTGAACATCACATTTTTTCAAAATATTTGCTTCATGAAAATAAATTGCCGATTTTGATAGACAACTTCAAGCTGCACACAAAGATAATTTCAGATTTGTGGCATCATGCAGGAAGTTGGAGAAACATTAAATTACCTTTTATTGAATTTAGCATGTTTAATCACATAATGATGCTCACACATTGTGTTAGTTCAATTGACCTAAAAATGTTTTGAATTGCACTCAGCATCTTATGCCTCTCGTGTTAGTGTCCAACAATAGTTGGCCAGAATTGATGGATTACAGTTGCCCCGGTATAGCTTTTCCATGGTTGTAATGCCCTGTTGAAAGCTTTCACCTGTTTGTTACTGACTCCACCAAGATCAGCAGAGAAGAAGTCTAAGTGAAAATGTAGAAAATTATTTTTATTTGCATTGCACTTCATGGTTTTGTATGCTTGAAGCATATTCATCAACATACATTTAATCTAAAATCAATGTAATGCACAGCATCTGCATATGTGAGCTGATTTGATAGCCTGTCTGCATCTACCCTGACTAAGCATGCCAAGCCTAAGACAACATTTGCATAGCACCTGCACCAAAAGCATGCTTACACTTGCTTGGACTGATCAAAACAGTTTGCCTTGTGGGAAATTTACTAATAGACTTAAAATATGACTGGAAATCAAAAATAGGTTATATCTAAAAATCGTTCACGATAGGAATGTTTTAAAGTGATTCTCGTGATCAGCAGACCAAAATCTATAAAATACACCCAAATGTGTTCAGGAACCAAAATCTTTGATATCCAATATAACAAGAAGATTATGAAGGAATAATTTACATGTAGATTAATCAAATTCAGTTCTCATCTTTGTTTCAAATTTATGAGTGTCAGCTTGCAGGGCTGATTGGTTGCAGAATTTATTTTATTTCTTTCTGCTGCAACGTTATACATAATAAATGGAGCTAAGCAGACGGCAGACAGGAATATTTCATAATGAACCGGCCTGATATGAACACACGTAATTGGTAAGTTATTGGTAGGTTTAAGTTGTACTGTGCCATCATTCGTGATGAAGTTCATTTGTAAAGTTGAGATTTTATTCTTTTCCGATTGCTGACTGCAATTACCTGTTAAAATAACATCCAGAGGATTCATAATGACCACTACTTTGCCATCTTAGCCACTTTAGCGAGATATTAGGAGTTAACTGGCGCCTGTGAAGCTGTAGCATGTTTGACTGCCTACAGCCAAGACAGAGCAAGGTGGTGAAAAAGAATGAAAACAAAAGGACACTTGTACTCCAAGAGGTGAGCAACTTCTGCAGTTATGATAGCACCAAAGCCCAAACTATATACAGAATTGACATCAACACCTGTGCGATATTACTAATCCCAGAATCTAAGTTTACAGCTACCAGCCAGCCAACATTGTGGTGTTAAATGGATATTCAAAAGTCAGGATGGGAATTAGATGTGACCTCCTGAAACCAAAATAGAAAAAGCTGGAAACAAACAGCAGATGGGAGCAGCATTAGTGGAAAGAGAAACAGCCAGCATTTCAGGACCAGGATTCTCCTGCACTTTGAAATCTCAGCGGGTTCTCTTTCTACTCATGATGGCAGACCTGTTAAATGTTTTCAACAATTCTGGGTTTTTCGTCAGATTTCCAGCATCTTTTGTTTTTTTTTTAAATTTTACTTTCATGTCCTTATGAAACTCAGACCATTCTATAACTGTCAGAAGTTGTCGGAGCTTTTTATGGTAATTCCATTTGAAAATATATCCATGGGGAATGTTATGCCTGCTTCTATGAATACCTTGACTGAGACTGAAAGCAGGTAGTCAAAATCTCCTAATAGGCTCACACTCCCCTAGGCAGTCAGAAGCAAGTTCAAAACAGTGAAAACAAAACATCGCTTTGAAAAGCAATTCCCAGTTGCAAGAACTGCTATTCAGCTTTCAACAGGTGTAAGTGCTTTAATGTAAGAGGAAGAATGCAATGTTCATCCCACCAGCCAGTTCACAGTGATGTTGACAGAGGTCATTTGGGAATGCCAGACTTCTTTTTGACTATACACATAGCCCCGTGAGACAAAGGAAAGCTGAGGGCATAATAGCAAGATTCATACCCTCATTAAAAAAAGTTGTTACTTACTTTTGCATATTGTTCTGTATTATTAGCATATCTCTTGTCATGCCTAATTAGAATACAGATTAATATGTATGTATGCTACTTCCAATATCATTTTGCTGCGCACAGTTTTCTCGCCTCAAGTAATTCAGCTTGAGCTTCATATACAAGTCGGTACTGACAAGAAATCATTGTGAATGGACACTTTTTAAAAGGCACACGTGGTTCTATTAGAACACGCCACACTATATTGTGCAAAATCATATTAATTTGAATATATTGAATTATGCTAATCTCCCAGCAACAGTAAATGGTGTCACAGCATGCAGGCATGAAACAATGTGAAAATTTACAAAATTAAGCTAAGCATCCATTTTTCTTTGTTCCTGTCAGTAAAGAAAATTTTGTTCGTCCCATGTACGATTTCATCAACTGGAAGTGGTGAAAGTTTCACAGTCACATCACACACAGCTAGTGCAGTATTTTTAGGGTATTTTAACATAGGCTGTGTTATCTTCATAAACTGGGCTTCATGGTTCCTTTTTGTTTTGATGTGGTTAAAAGCAGAGTATTCACCTGCTATGAAATATATCAAATATTTCTGAGGGAGGCATCGGCAGAGAAATTATTTTAAAATTTGGTTTAAAAACAATCAAAAGTTTTTATGATAAATTGCAATGAATCATTATGAAGTGATTACCTGAATCCAAATCACATCCTGGAGTAATTTTGTATTGGTTACTACTAATTTACACTTTCACTGTGAGGAGCTTCAGTTAACAAAGTTCCAGGAAAATAAGGAAAAATGCCATTGGTCTGTCCAAATGAATCTCGGTGCACACTGCATCACTGGGGCAGGAGAGACATTGTTGAGCTGCAAAAACTAGCATCCCCAGGCACCAGCTAGTGGCAGAGGGAGGGGTGCAGTGACACCTGGGAAGTGATGGACATAAGGGAGAGTGAAAGGGCCAGCAAGCTTCAGAGGAGTCAGTGAACAATGAAAGCCACTAAGATAATATCCCAGGCCAACAGAAGGACAGAACAGAAGAAATTGGAGCAGGAGTAGGCAATTTGTCCCCTTAGTCTGCTCCACTATTGAACAGGGCCTTGGTTGATCTTCTACCTTAAACAAAGATTTAGTTTAGACTGGATTCCGGTATTTAAATGTGACAATACTGGTGTCAGACCATAATTGCACACATTGGAGCGCTTACACCCCTAACGTCGAAGTACTCGAGATGGCAGAGGTCGACAGCATCGAGTCCACGCTGCTGACGATCCAGCTGCGCTGGATGGGTCACGTCTCCAGAATGGAGGACCATCGCCTTCCCAAGATCGTGTTATATGGCGAGCTCTCCACTGGCCACCGTGACAGAGGTGCACCAAAGAAAAGGTACAAGGACTGCCTAAAGAAATCTCTTGGTGCCTGCCACATTGACCACTGCCAGTGGGCTGATAACGCCTCAAACCGTGCATCTTGGCGCCTCACAGTTTGGCGGGCAGCAACCTCCTTTGAAGAAGACCGCAGAGCCCACCTCACTGACAAAAGGCAAAGGAGGAAAAACCCAACACCCAACCCCAACCAACCAATTTTCCCTTTCAACCGCTGCAATCGTGTCTGCCTGTCCCGCATCGGACTTGTCAGCCACAAACGAGCCTGCAGCTGACGTGGACTTTTTACCCCCTCCATAAATCTTCGTCCGCGAAGCCAAGCCAAAGATGTACTGTAGGGGCTCAAAAGGCACACATATACAATGGGAGTTGTACCAAAGATCACTTTGTTGAGAATTTGCGTGCATCCTTGATGCCCTGGAGCACAGGTGACTGAGGTGCAATGTAATAGAGGTGTATAAAATCATGAGAAGCATGGAGAAAAGTGAATGCTCGATCTTTTTCTCAGGGTAGATGATTCTTGAACTGGAGGGTGCAGGTTTGAGAAGAAAAGGGGGAGATTAAAGAGTAATCTGTGGGGAAACCTTTTCACTCAGAGGGTGATCTATTTCTGGAACAAATTGCCAGAATAAACTTTTAAAATGAGAACAATTATGATGTTCAGAAGCTATTTCGACAGATTCATGTATAGGAAGGGTTTGGGATATGGATGAAATGCAGGCAAATCGGACTAGCCCTGAAGGCCAACTGCTCAGCATAGAGGAATTGGGCCATAGGGCCTGATCCATGCTCTATGATTCTGACTTGTGGCAGCGGACAGAGCTGGCAGATTCTGATGTCGTATGGTGTGCAATTATGGTCTGACACCAGTATTGTCACATTTAAATACCGGAATCCAGTCTAAACTAAATCTTTGTTTAAGGTAGAAGATCAACCAAGGCCCTGTTCAATAGTGGAGCAGACTAAGGGGACAAATTGCCTACTCCTGCTCCAATTTCTTCTGTTCTGTCCTTCTGTTGGCCTGGGATATTACCTTAGTGGCTTTCATTGTTCACTGACTCCTCTGAAGCTTGCTGGCCCTTTCACTCTCCCTTATGTCCATCACTTCCCAGGTGTCACTGCACCCCTCCCTCTGCCACTAGCTGGTGCCTGGGGATGCTAGTTTTGCAGCTGAACAATGTCTCTCCTGCCCCAGTGATGCAGTGTGCACCGAGATTCATTTGGACAGACCAATGGCATTTTTCCTTATTTTCCTGGAACTTTTTTAACTGAAGCTCCTCACAGTGAAAGTGTAAATTAGTAGTAACCAATACAAAATTACTCCAGGATGTGATTTGGATTCAGGTAATCACTTCATAATGATTCATTGCAATTTATCATAAAAACTTTTGATTGTTTTTAAACCAAATTTTAAAATAATTTCTCTGCCGATGCCTCCCTCAGAAATATTTGATATATTTCATTCATAGCAGGTGAATACTCTGCTTTTAACCACATCAAATTTTAAAACTCTCACTATCTATATTTATTCTGTACTGATCTGAATTGAATTTACATATTCAGTGTATAAAGAAGTTCCAAGTTGTGAATGCACAAAGTCAAGGACTTCATAGTTTCTCGTTTAGTTTCCCTCTCATTCTTCAAACCAATATCACACTTTGCAGAATTAAATTGTATCTTTCAAAACTCCATGGAGATATGACTAAAATGTGGCCAAAAGGATGGATTTCAAAGGAAGGTCTTTTTGAAGTCGAGATAGGACAAAATTCATAAATGTCTAGAAAAGTAATCTGAATCAAGATAATAATAACATCAGAAATGCAATGAAAATTTTCACTCCAATGTCATGGACATTTCATCTATCCAACCAGTCACAATCAACAAACTAAAAAGCGACAATACATGTATTATAGCCCCGATTGCAAGTGGATCGTAATTGGTAAATGGATTGATTTGCTTCTGATGTGCACAAAACGTCAGCCACTGTCATTGCTCACTGACTACTATAAGAATGAACATGTTGATAGATGGTTGGGACCATAGAAACAGAATAAGTGCAGACTGCAAGTCATGTGATGGGATGTCTCTGAATGCATAAAACTAGACAACATCACAGCCTATTTGTTGTAAACAATGCATGCTTTGTAACATTGCTACAATGTGCATTAAAGCCCAATATTGTTAGCACAGATGGGAATAATAATTTTATTTTTCTGTTTCAATCATCAATAAAGACCCACAGAAGTTAATTAAGTTTGCATTTTGTTTGACGTTGGCAGAGGATGGAATTGAGATCATGGGGAATGTAGTAGTCAATAATGTAATCATTGTTGCAAAATGTGAAATTCTAAATTAATAAACATTAAGCCTAGCTGGATTAAGTCCAAGAATACCACTGAAAATGATGGTGAAAGCAGAGTGGTGGATAAATGGGATAGGTGGGAACAGAAAACCACTTAATAAAAAATTAAACGAAAATATAAGAATTATGATAGTTTCGTATCTTGATGTTAACAGAGGGCTCAAAAATATTTGCTTTGGCAAATGTTTCTGGAGCATTATTTTCTCACAAAATTTCCATTGTTATTTCTGAGATGGATTAATTTCTGTCGAGTTCACAGCTACATCAGCGATGTGGTCGTCATTCAGGCCAAGTACTTCCCTCGCATGGCAGAGCAGACTTTACAGACATCGATTACAAGTTGTCAACATTAAGAATGAAGAAATCCCAGATATTAAGGCCTACACATTGCCTGAAAGTGATAGAGCTAACCAACTTCAGAGACTTTGGAATGAAGGAAATGTAAGGGAAGATTAGTAGTGTTAAAATGGCAAGTGACAAGAAAGAGTACTTAGATGTCAGGCTTTGTTCAAAACCAGTATTTGGAAAAGTGTTTACAGCTCCAAAGAAAATACAGTCGAGATTTGATTCTAAGAGTGAAGGTCAGTGTAAAAGAACTAATCCTAGGGGTGGTCACAGTTGAAGAGAGATGGTCCGGGAGCATAGGCAAAGGATGAAAAGTATTCCTGGCAGTGTTCACAATGGAGAGGGATGATCATGGATGTGCAGGTGGATGAACAAATTTTAAATGTCAGTACGCAAGGTGTTGGAAAGGGGATAATTATGGTTCGAAGGCAGTGGGGAGGGGTAATCCTGGGTTTGTAGGTGGTGGGTAGAAGAATCTTGTAGGCCTAGTCAGTTGGAGAGAGTTAATCGAGCATGTGCAGTGTAGGTGAGGAGTGGTTCCAAGGCCTCGGTTAGCCAGAGAATGGTTATCCTGAGGGTGTAGGTTTTTAGAATTGGGTGTATTCTTAGAGTGCAGGCACTGGGAGAGTTGCATTTGTGGGATCGAAGTTGGGTGGAAGGTGTAATCACCTGGCTATAGGTCAGTACAAAATGGGTAATCCCAGTGGTGTGAGGAAATCCAGGGGTTTAGTGGATGGAGAGGGGTAATCCTCAGGATGTAGGTGCATGAGAGGAGTGTAAACCTGTGGGTGGAATCAATAGGAGATGGAAAATCCATGGGTTGTGGACAGTGGAGGAGGGGTAATGCTGGGGATGTTGACAGTGGCAGAGGTATAATCTCAGGGTTGTAAGAGTTTGGGGAGTGATAATCCAGGTATTGTAGGCAATGTGAGAGAGGTCATCCTGGGAGTTTAGACAGTGGCACAGGGGTGATCCTGGGGTAGTTTGCTGTGGATGATGGATCATCCTGTTTACGTAGTTGGGTGGGGCAGGGGTTATTTTGGCATGTAGCTGGTGGATGGGGTGATCCTGGAGGTGAAAGTTGCAAGAAAGTGATAGTCCTGGGATTGTCTTTAGTAAGAGGGTGATCCTGGGGTGCGGAGAATGGGAGATGGTAATCCTGGGAATGTATAATGGGGAGGGTAATCCTGCGGGTGTGGACCATGTGGGAGGGGATTCCTGCTGGTGTGAATGATGGAGAGGGGAATTCTGGGTCTGTGGACCATGGGGAAGGGGAATCTTGGTGTGCGGACCATGACGGAGGGGAATCCTGGTATGAATGATGGAGAGAGTTTACTGGGGGAGGGGGTTACTTGGGTGTGCACCGTGGGGCAAGGGGATTCCTTGATGATGGAGAGGGTAATCCTGGGTGTGGACCAAGGGGAGGAAACCCTGGGCTGTGGACCATGGGGGAGGGGTAATCATAGGGTTGTGGACCATGAAGGAGGGGGTAATCCTGAGAATGTAGACCATGGGAGAGGGGAATCCTGGGGGTCTACACCTCCATCTGCAGCTGGATCCTTGACTTCCTCATGGAAAGATCATGAATTGGATACAATGTCTCCTCCTGACAATCAACAAATGCACACTTCATGCTTAGCCCACTGCTCTACTCTCTACACTGTATGGTTAGACACAATTCAAATGCCAACTACAAATTTCCCGATGACATCATGGTCATCGGCAGAATCACAGATGGCAATGAAGAAGCATAGAGGATGGAGATAGTTCAGCTAGTTGAGTGATGTCATAACAACAATCTTGCACTCAGCGTTAGCCAAACAAAACTAAAGAGCTGATTGTGGGTTAAGAATATCAAATTCCTGGATGTCAACATCTTTGAAAATCTGTCATGGGGCTTGCTAGCAGCTAATCTTCATGAGGATTTTGAGGAGATTTGATATGTCACCAGACACTTGCAACGACAATGGGCGCCTCCTGTTGGAGCTCTGCGCAGAACAGCGGCTTGTCATTACAAACACCCTTTTTCAACAGAGGGACAGCCTTAAGACCACCTGGATGCATCCCCGATCCAAACACTGGCACCTCCTGGACTACATCCTGGTGCGAGAAAGTGACAAACGAGATGTGCTCCACACCAGGGTCATGCCTAGCGCGGAATGCCACACTGACCAACGGCTGGTTCGCTGCAAGCTCAACCTTCACTTCAAGCCAAAGCCCAGGAACAATAAAGCCCCCAGAAAGAGGTTCAATGTTGGAAACCTGCAGTCAGACGAAGCGAGAGGAAACTTCAAGGCAAACCTCAAAGCAAAGCTCGACGATGCAACCCGCCTCACGGACCCGTCCCCTGAAACCCTCTGGGATCAGTTGAAGACTACCATACTGCAATCCACTGAAGAGGTACTGGGCTTCTCCTCCAGGAAAAACAAGGACTGGTTTGACGAAAACAGCCAGGAAATCCAGGAGCTGCTGGCAAAGAAGCGAGCTGCCCACCAGGCTCACCTTACAAAGCCGTCCTGTCCAGAGAAGAAACAAGCCTTCCGTCGCGCATGCAGCCATCTTCAGCGCAAACTCCGGGAGATCCAAAATGAGTGGTGGACTAGCCTCGCCAAACGAACCCAGCTCAGCGCGGACATTGGCGACTTCAGGGGTTTCTACGAGGCTCTAAAGGCTGTGTACGGCCCCTCACCCCAAGTCCAAAGCCCGCTGCGCAGCTCAGACGGCAAAGTCCTCCTCAGCGACAAGATCTCCATCCTCAACCGATGGTCAGAACACTTCCAATCTCTTTTCAGTGCCAACCGCTCAGTCCAAGATTCCGCCCTGCTCCAGCTCCCTCAACAGCCCCTAAGGCTAGAGCTGGATGAGGTTCTCACCCTGGATGAGACATATAAGGCAATCGAACAACTGAAAGGTGGCAAAGCAGCAGGTATGGATGGAATCCCCCCAGAGGTCTGAAAGGCTGGCGGCAAAACTCTGCATGCCAAACTGCATGAGTTTTTCAAGCTTTGTTGGGACCAAGGAAAACTGCCTCAGGATCTTCGTGATGCCACCATCATCACCCTGTACAAAAACAAAGGCGAGAAATCAGACTGCTCAAACTACAGGGGAATCACGTTGCTCTCCATTGCAGGCAAAATCTTCGCTAGGATTCTACTAAATAGAATAATACCTAGTGTCGCCGAGAATATTCTCCCAGAATCACAGTGCGGCTTTCGCGCAAACAGAGGAACTACTGACATGGTCTTTTCCCTCAGACAGCTCCAAGAAAAGTGCAGAGAACAAAACAAAGGACTCTACATCACCTTTGTTGACCTCACCAAAGCCTTCGACACCGTGAGCAGGAAAGGGCTTTGGCAAATACTAGAGCGCATCGGATGTCCCCCAAAGTTCCTCAACATGATTATCCAACTGCACTAAAACCAACAAGGTCGGGTCAGATACAGCAATGAGCTCTCTGAACCCTTCTCCATTAACAATGGCGTGAAGCAAGGCTGTGTTCTCGCACCAACCCCCTTTTCAATCTTCTTCAGCATGATGCTGAACCAAGCCATGAAAGACCCCAACAATGAAGACACTGTTTACATCCGGTACCGCACGGATGGCAGTCTCTTCAATCTGAGGCGCCTGCAAGCTCATACCAAGACACAAGAGCAACTTGTCCGTGAACTACTCCTTGCAGACGATGCCGCTTTAGTTGCCCATTCAGAGCCAGCTCTTCAGCGCTTGACGTCCTGCTTTGCAGAAACTGCCAAAATGTTTGGCCTGGAAGTCAGCCTGAAGAAAACTGAGGTCCTCCATCAGCCAGCTCCCCACCATGACTACCAGCCCCCCACATCTCCATCGGGCACACAAAACTCAAAACGGTCAACCAGTTTACCTATCTCGGCTGCACCATTTCATCAGATGCAAGGATCGACAATGAGATAGACAACAGACTCGCCAAGGCAAATAGCGCCTTTGGAAGACTACACAAAAGAGTCTGGAAAAACAACCAACTGAAAAACCTCACAAAGATAAGCGTATACAGAGCCGTTGTCATACCCACACTCCTGTTCGGCTCCGAATCATGGGTCCTCTACCAGCACCACCTACGGCTCCTAGAACGCTTCCACCAGCGTTGTCTCCGCTCCATCCTCAACATCCATTGGAGCGCTTTCATCCCTAACGTCGAAGTACTCGAGATGGCAGAGGTCGACAGCATCGAGTCCACGCTGCTGAAGATCCAGCTGCGCTGGATGGGTCACGTCTCCAGAATGGAGGACCATCGCCTTCCCAAGATCGTGTTATATGGCGAGCTCTCCACTGGCCACCGTGACAGAGGTGCACCAAAGAAAAGGTACAAGGACTGCCTAAAGAAATCTCTTGGTGCCTGCCACATTGACCACCGCCAGTGGGCTGATAACGCCTCAAACCGTGCATCTTGGCGCCTCACAGTTTGGCGGGCAGCAACCTCCTTTGAAGAAGACCGCAGAGCTCACCTCACTGACAAAAGGCAAAGGAGGATTAACCCAACACCCAACCCCAACCAACCAATTTTCCCCTGCAACCGCTGCAACCGTGTCTGCCTGTTCCGCATCGGACTTGTCAGCCACAAACGAGCCTGCAGCTGACGTGGACTTTTACCCCCTCCATAAATCTTCGTCCGCGAAGCCAAGCCAAAGAGACACTTGCAAATTTCTACAGGTGTACCATGGAGACCATTCTGACCAATTGTATCACTATCTTGTATGGAGGTTCCAATGCACAGAAAAGGAAAGACTACAGAAAGTTGTGAACTCGGCCTATGCCATCATGGGCATCAGCCTTCACTCCATCGAGGACGTCTACAAGAGGTGGTGTCTGAAGGAAAAAACTCTATCCACAAGGACCCTCACCACCCAGGCCATGCCCTCTTCTCACTGCTAGCAGCAGGAAGGAGGTACTGGAGCCTAAAGGTGAACACTCAGTAGCACAAAAACAGCTTATTCCTCTTGGTCTCTACACTATCTCACTTTCTCTTCTTTTAGGTCCAATTTATTTATTTTAAAAATGTAATTTATAGCAATATTTTCCCCTGTAATGCTGCGCAAAACAGCATATTTTGTGCCATGTTCATGGCAATAAATTCTGATTCTGGTCCACGGGAGAGGGAAAGGAAATCCTGGGGTTGTGCACAATGGGAGGAGGGGTAATCGTGGAGGTGCAGTGGGTGGCGAAATTAATTCTGTGGTTGAAGGCTATGGTTGAGGGTAAATCTGGGTGTGTAAACTTTGAGAGATGGGTAATTTTGTTTGTGCAGGTAGATCGGGCAAGAATTGAAGAGAACATTCCTGCAGTACAGGTGATTAGGGAAGAGGTTATCCTGGGGTCATAGATCGGGTATCCCTGGGATGTGTGCAAGGGGAATGGATGTAATTCAATGAGTGTTACGTAAAGTAATAAAACATATTAATTTGGTGCAATGGGAGACAATTGAGCTCCTTGAGTTGTGCCCCTCCCCCCCACTCCTATTCCATAAGATGATGCCTAGTCTGAATACAACATCACCCTCAGATTCTTACTGATTCTAGTATCCATGAATAGATGAGCAGAAAGAGGCAACCTTGGAGATGAAGTCTGCTTATCTCTCACATCTCTTTTAACGTTCTCCTGACACTACCATTAATTCTGCTGTAGACTTGGAGTTTACCGGCATACATTCTGTTCATCTGCATCTCCAATTACAGTTTTGTGCGTGTCACGAATCCTATTGACATAATGCAAGCTGCCTCCATTTTGAACAAACAACAGGATGCTGTAGGAACTCAGCAAGGCCCACAGAATCCATGTATAGAAATGGTCAGTCAACATTCTGAAAAGGGATCTTTAATTGAGCCTCCATTATGAATGCAGTTTAGCTTCTCAGGACCTACTGAGACACAGTGACTGGAACCTAAGTGTAAGTAAGAGATGTGGCTCCAATTGCCAACTTCTCCATTAAAGTGATCAGAATCACTTAAAACTGGCTCAGAATTTTTACTTTGTTTTCGACTGTAGCTGCACACACTATGTCACATGAGCGACCAGGAAACACCAGTAAAATTCCCCACTCAAAGAGATTCAACTATAGTCTCCATTGCCTTTCACAGCATCTGTAAAGAAGGAGCAGAAGAGAAAGAAAGTTAGCAGTTTTTTGAAACAAAAATATTTTCAGGTATTACAGCCACTGAGAGGAATGAAGATGTGAAGAGTTTTGGGAGGGAGAACTTGAAATTTTCCAAGAGGCTAGTGAAGCAAGTGTGTGACTGCAATGAAAACCAAATTCCCCCAGAACACTACCCGAAGAAGGGCAAGTAATGACCAAACTCAATTTTCACGCCATGGTTTTTTTTAAAGATCTATTTGAAAAATTAATATATAGTTTACAAGTAATTATATATGTATATATAATATGCACACACACATATATCCCTTTAAGATAAAAAGAAAACAGGAAGAGTGGCCAGCCCTTTGCTATCAAGAGATGTTAAAGAGCATTCGATCAAAGGAAAATGATATAATGCTGCCAAAAATAGCAGCAAGCCTGAGGCTTTGGAACTTTTCAGAATTCAGCAGAGGGGCAAGGCACTGATAAGGAGAAGGAGAATACAATGTTAGACTCAAGAACATTTTGAAAACAGACAAGACGGTAAAGGCTTTGATTGATGGTTAAGAAGGAAAAGAGTTAGGATTAATCTGTGACTCTTGAAGAACGAGGAAAAATTATATTTAGGTATAAGGAAATGGCAGACAAATCAAAGTTTTTATGTCTTTCTTCCTGTAAAACAAAAGGCATAGAAAAAGCTCCAGAAATAGCAAAGAACTCCTGGGCTTGAGTGAATGAGGAACTCAAAGCCATTGTCATGGAGAAATCAAAGGGATTGAAAGTCAATAAATCCCCAGATCGCAATGACCTATAAACGAAGGCTTTGAAAGAGTTGCTTTGGAGAAAGCAAATGTACTGGTTGTTATGTTCTGAATTCACATGAGTCTGCTGATTAGAAAATATCAAGTATAACTAAACTATTTGAGGAAGAAGGAAGGGAGAAAACAGAGTATGACAAATTGTTTTTAGATATACACACACACACACACACACATCACACACACATATACACACACACACACACACACACACACACACACACACACACACACACACACACCCACCCACACACACACACACACACACACAAGGACAACATCTGAAAACATTTTTAAGTCAGGCAACATTCTTTTTTTCTTTGGCTTGACTTCGCGGACGAAGATTTATGGAGGGGTGTGTTCACGTCTGCTGCAGGCTCGTTGGTGACGGACAAGTCCGATGCGGGACAGGCAGGCACAGTTGCAGCGGTTGCAAGGGAAAATTGGTTGGTTGGGGTTGGGTGTTGGGTTTTTCCTCCTTTGTCTTTTGTCAGTGAGTGGGCTCTGCGGTCTTCTTCAAAGGAGGTTGCTGCCCACCGAACTGTGAGGCGCCAAGATGCACGTTTGGAGGCGATATCAGCCCACTGGCGGTGGTCAATGTGGCAGGCACCAAGAGATTTCTTTAAGCAGTCCTTGAACCTCTTCTTTGGTGCACCTCTGTCTCGGTGGCCAGTGGAGAGCTCGCCA
This sequence comes from Narcine bancroftii, assembly GCF_036971445.1. Lineage (NCBI taxonomy): Eukaryota > Metazoa > Chordata > Chondrichthyes > Torpediniformes > Narcinidae > Narcine > Narcine bancroftii. Next base: position 239,575,864 of record NC_091470.1, read on the forward strand.
TAGAACACGATCTTGGGAAGGTGATGGTCCTCCATTCTGGAGACATGACCCACCCAGCGCAGTTGGGTCTTCAGCAGCATGGATTCGATGCTTGCGGACTCTGCCAGCTCGAGTACTTCGATGTTGGTGATGAAGTCATTCCGATGAATGTTGAGGATGGAACGGAGACAGCGCTGATGGAAGCGTTCTAGGAGCCGTAGGTGATGCCGGTAGAGGCAACATTAGTGGAAAGAGAAACATATTATGACTGGGAAACTGAGGAACTCTGAAGGAGACCCTGTTTCTTGTTCAGATGGTGCCTGACATTCTGAGTGTTTTCAACATTTTCTGTTTATTTCAGCATCCACAGTTGTTTTTTCTTAATTTCCACTACAGACCCATTGGCTTAATGAAAACATCAGCAACAATATTCCAATTCATTTTTAAGGGATAGTTGAGTCAACATGGATTTCTGAGATTGAAATCATATATGACAGATCTATCAAAAGCTTGGAGTTTAGCCAGCAGAAGTGCGGCACGATTGGCTCACCAGTGATCGGGACTGCACCTGGGTTCAAATCCCACACTATCTGTAAGGAGTTTGTACATTCTCCCCATGTCTGCATGAGTTTTCTCCAGGAGCTCCAGTTTCCTCCCACCATTCAAAAACATACTGGGCTGTAGGTTAATGGGGGTGTAAAATGGGTGAAATGGACTCGTAGAGCTGAATTGGCCTGTTACAGTGTTAGATCAGAATCAGGATTTATTGTCATGAACAAGTCATGAAATTTGTTGTTTTGCAGAAGCGTCTTAGTGCAAACATTCATATTATAACCATCTTACAACATGACTATAAAAAATAAAATAAAATAATAATAACAATAATTGTGCATGTTAAGTCAGGCAGTGTCTTTGGTTCATAGGTCATTCAGGAATCTGATGGCAGTGGGGAAGAAGCTGCCCTTGTGCCACTAAGTGCTCAGATTTAGGCTCCTGTACCTTTTCCCCAATGGTAGCAAAGTGAAGAGGGCATGGCTTGGGTGGTGGTGATCTTTGAGGATAGAGGCAGCTTTTTTAAGACACCCCTCATGAAGATGACCTCGATGGATTGAATTCTGGTGCCCTTCCATCTCCAAGGCTGAGTGAACAACCCTCTGGAGTTCATTCTTGTCCTGAGATTTGGCACCTCCATACCAGGCAGTGATGCGACCAGCCAGAATGCTCTCCACAGTACACCGGTAAAAGTTTACGAGAGTCTTCTGTGACATACCAATTCTCCTCAGATTCCTCACAAAGTATAGCCACTGGCGAGCCTTCTTTGTGATTGCATCAATGTGGAGGCTCCAGGACAGATCCTTAGTGATGTTGACACCTCAGGAATTTGAAGTTCTTGACCCTCTCCACTACTGAGCCCTGATGAGGACTGGGTCATTTTCGCCCAACTTCCTCCTGAAGTCCACAATCATCCCCTTGGTTTTGTTGACACTGAGCGCAAGGTTGTTGATGTTACACCATTCAACGAGCTGATCGATCTCCTTCGTTGCTGTTTGTGATTCTGCCGACAACTGTGGTGTCATCTGCAAGTTTGTAGATGGCATTGGAATTGTGCCTGGTCACACAGTCGTGGTTGAATAATGAGTAGAACAGTGGGCGAAGCATGAATCCTTGGGGTGCACCTGCTTGTTAATCAGTGAGAAGGAGACATTGTTTCCAATAGATACTGACTGTGGTCTTCCAAAGAGAAAGTCAAGGAGCCAGTTGCAGAGTGGGGTACAGAGGCCTAGAGTTTGTAGCTTCTTGACCAGCACTGAGGGAATAATGGTATTGAAGGCCAAGCTGTAGTCTATAAAGAACAGCTGTATGTATGAATTGTTGTTTTCAAGGTGATCCAAAGCTGAGTGGAGACCCAGTGATATTGCATCTGCCATGGAGCGATTGTGAGTATTGGTGAATTGCAGTGGGTCCGGATTTTTACATAGGTACATGTTAATTCCGGCCATGACCAGCCTCTCAAAGCATTTCATCACAGTAGAAGTTAGTGGTACCGGGCAGAAGTTGTTAAGGCAGCCCACGCTACTCTTCTTGGTGCCAGGCTGACTGATGCCTTTTTGAAGCTGGTGGGAACCTCTGACGGCAGCAATGGGTGGGTAAAAATATCTGTGAACACTCCAGTTAATTGGAAGGTAAATGCCTAATATTAAAAAAAGTTGAGAAAATGACGTGATGCAGTATATTTGGACCTTCAAAGGGCTTTCAATAATGAGCTATGTAAGAGATGTTGAAACAAAATTAGAGTGATTGGTATTGAGAATAATATTAGTGTGGATTAAGGATTGGCTTACAGACAAAAAATAAAAATTTTCTCGTTGGAAGGTTAAACTCAGTGCTTGAATCCTCGCTGTTCACCAACTGTATCAATTATTTGGTTGAAGGGATCATGTGTGATGTACCCAAGTTTGTTATAAAGCTCGGTAATCCTTTGGAGTGTGAGGAGGTTGCAAATACTTCAGGAAGGTACAGATAGCTCATCAGGTGAAGATGTGGCAGATGAAATATAATGTGGAAAATAAGCTATCATACACTTTGGTAGAAAAAAGATGCAGGATATTTTATAAATGCCTGATTAAAAAGAACGGGTGTTCAAATAGGACAAGGTGTACTTGTACATTTATTATTGAATATTAGTATTAAGATAAAGCAAGGAAACAGAAGGCAAGTGATATAATAGCTTCTATTGCAAGAGTATTTGAATACAAGAACAGAGACAATGTGCTCCAATTATATATGGCATTAGTGACACAACAGCCAGAATACTGCATACAAGTCTGGCCCCCCTACCCAAGAAGGATATCGTTGGGGGACTGTAGCAAAAGTTTATCAGATTGATTCTTAGGATGACAGGTTTGCTGCATAGAGAGAGTTTAAAAAGCCTGTCCCATGAATTTTAAAGAATGAAAATTGATCTTATTGAAACATGTAAGTTTCTTCCAATGCCTGATAGGGATGAAAATAATGTATCCCTCTCCATGGTGTCCAAATCCAATGTCATAACCTCAAAATATGAGGTCAGACATTCAAGGCAGATGGGAAACCTTTGAAACTCTTGATCCAAGAGGGCTGTGTAAGCTCGATAGAAATTGTTAGATTTTTAGATATAATGCAAATCAAGCGATATGGAGTTATGACAAAGGTAAAAGATTTGCAGTAAAAGATTAGGTAAAATCATTTTCAGTGGGGTCATAGGCACAATCTTGCTTCCAGCTTCCAATTCTTTCATGTCATCCAGAGACAAATTTGATAAATAACTCTTTGGAAAAGGGTTAAAAGATATCAGGGGAGTTAATGTGCTTTATTGGACCACCAAAGTTACAGTGTTTTAACTCCATCCAATTTAATTACATTGCTCTATGGCTCCAAATTGTAATGAAGAAGCATACACGCTGCAATGCAGGCTCCTGGCATTCTACAGCTTTCTCAATTGGAAGGGAGAATAACCGACTAAGACTTGGCCCCATGAAAAATCTCCTTCCAGAGACGGAGTTTGCTCAGAGAGATGATCAATGAACAGATGGTTTGTGGTGAAAGGGTTGCCATGGAGAGCTGCAAACAGAACAGCTGTGGATCTGGCAGATATAAAACACAGGGGTCTTAAAGAAGCACTTTCCCTGATCTGACAAAGTGTGAGGTTTTAGATCATCTTCACAGCTCTGTAGGCTGCTGAACCATGTCCTACCCAGATATTTGTGTCTACACTAGTACATGCAATGACTGACACAGGCCAACCTGACTTTGTGCCATTCTCCATTTCTAGTGGCTCTTTTCTACCCTTCCACTATTCAATAAAATAGAAGGAACTTCTACAAAAAAAAGCATCCATTGTTGCGTATGATAAGTAAAAAGGCAGCAACAGGTAAGACAAGCCTCTAAAACAGTGTTCATGAAAGCAATAAGTGGCTATAGTACTGGCAGTGTCTGGAAAAGAGGATTTCACAGAATGTTCCCGTAAAATGATATCTCTGTCATGCTGCTTGATATTGAGTATGCTTCATAAGTTACGTAAGTGGAAGCTGCATGAATTTGCTCATGTTATCTTTAAGCCATCCATATTTTCATGCTATGCTTTGCAAGCTTTGTCTAGTGGTATTTTGATCAGTTCTCAGATAAAAACAGAACAAGACAAACATGAGAACACAACACCATCACATTTGGCACAACCCTCCTGAGAATTGTGTACCATAGTTTTCAGGCCAGAATTACATCCTTGCGGCAGGCACATGGTTTACCCTGTCTACAATTCTGAGACTATTGTCTGCTCTTGGTGACAAAATAGCCACAAATAAAATCCTACTGCCTTCAGATGATTCTGTTGTCAAGTGCAAAGCAGCTTTTATATTCCATTTGAGTGGTTTCTAGTGCTGCAGCAGCTTTTAAACAGATTTTTACAGGTAACTTGCATGGCTGCAGAATCTACAACACAAAACTGTCTCGGAGCACAATTAGAATAAATACTACTGTCAGCTTTCTCAGTGACAGAGAGATTAACAAGGAGCAGTACTTGTATTTTTTATATTCTGTTATTCTATGCATGAGGTATTGCAGTTCTCAGAATTATTGATGTTGGCCTAACGTCAGGACAACATCTTAATAACAGTATCCTGCATTATATTTTGCTCGTCACAGGCTTTAATGGAAAATCGATTGTGCTTGCTTTATAAACCAGAGTTTATACATTTCATTGCAAAATTATTTGTTTCACTATTCTTAGCAAAGAAAATTTATCCAGCTATCTACTTTGTGTTTAAAGCATGCAGTTACATTTTGAAAACTTCTGTTGCACCAAACTTATTATATTCCCCAATTTATACTGTCAGTCTTTTCAAAATGCTTTTAAGTTTTTGCAGATCTTTGCCATAACGATCACTGAGCTGGGCTTCTGAATGTAGCGATAACTCACTGACATAACTTTAAAATGTGCACTATCCCTTTTTGTGAAGAAAGAAAGGAATATAATTGTGTCTGAATTTTATGGAAGTGCTGACAGACCAGTCTGCCAAATTCCTGAAATATTACTTTGGTACCGCCTCCATTTGTGCCCCAGACCTGACATAATTGCAACAGGGCTCTTAAGAATAATATTAAATTATTGCTCAGAAGGATTTATATACAATTTAGTGCACTGTGCTTCTCTAAAACAGCAACTCTTATTAGCACAAGGCCACGTGCACTAAATGGTTGAATCTGGCATATTCTGAACTATTTATGTTCTATGATGAAGTAAATGCTTAATTAACTGTTGTATAGTATGTTATTTATAGTCGTTGTGGAAAACTATTTGGAAATAGCTGTTTTGATAAAAGCTGTCTGGTTATATACTTCAATAAAAATAAGCCTCAGGCCACATCTGAAAGTTCCTCGGCCTCTCTCCCTAAACACTATTGCACAACTATCACTGTATTAAAATCAAGATGCAGAGTACCAGATCAAACTGCAATGCACTGTTTTCCTAACCAAGCTTGGTTAAGGCCCCCAAGATATTACGTTTTAGTTCACCAATGTCGGAGCTCAAAAGGCTTTTATGGTAGCCTGTGTACCTTTCTTGATTCAGAGGTAATTCAAAATGTTATTGTCTTCTTTCATTCAATATTCAGAAAAGTCTATTATATGCATCCAATTCTTTCTGTCTCTAATGTCACATTTCCCCATGGTGTAAATTTTCCAGCTTCCATTTAACTCTTTCCAGGACTTCCAAACCATCATTTGTTAGGTCACTGTCAGAACCCTCCACTTGCAAGATATAGACTTTTTTTATTTGTAAGCTGTAGGATGTGGTTATTACCAGCAAAGACAATATTTATTGCCCATTGCCAATTACACCTGAACGAAGGGCACAGTTAAGATGCAACCACATTGATGGGCCTGAAGTCACATATAGAACAGACTAGTTAAGGCAAATAAGTCTCCTGGCCCAGAGAGAAAGCACCTTCGGTTTCTGAAGGAGGTGTCTGTAGAGATTATGGAGGCTTTGCTAATTATTTATCAAGAATCATTGGAATTTGGAATGGTTCCATTGGACCGGAGGATCACAAGTGTCATATTGCTGTTGAAGAAGGGAGTGAGGCAGCAGAAAAGAAATTATAGACCTATTCGTCTGACGTTGGAGGCGATTGTCAAGGATGAGGTTATGGATTATCTGGAGGTGCATGAAAAGATAGGCCCAAGTCAGCATGCTTCTCTTAAAGGAAAATCATGCCTGACAAACCTACTGCAATTTGGTGAAGAGATGACAAATAGGATCGACAGGGAAGACTCAGTGAATATTGTGTTTGGTATTTCAAAAGCCCTTCGACAAGGTGTCACGCATGAAGCTGCTAAACAAGATGAGGGCACATGGAATTACAGGAAGGATACTAGCATGTGCAGGGCATTGGCTGATCAGCAGGAAACACAGAGTGGGAATAAAGGGATCCTATTCTGGTTGGGTACTGGTTACTGTAGTGCTCCACAGTGGTTGATGTTGGGAGCGCTTCTTTTTATCCTGTATGTAAATTATTTGGATGATGGAATAGATAGCTTTGTGGCAAAATTTGCATGTGACCCCAAAATAGGTGGTAGGGTGGGTGGTGCTGAGGATATGGAAAGGCTGCAGAGAGGTGGAGAGATTAGGCAAAGAGATGGCAGATTAAATACAATGTTGGAAAGTATACAATCGTACACTTTGGTAGTAGAAATAGATGGGCAGACTATTATTAAGATGGAGAGAAAATTCAAAATTTGGAGGTGCAAGATGACTTGGGAGTCCTCATACAGGATACTCTAAAGGCTAACCTCCAGGTTGAGTCAGTGATGAAGAAAGCAAGTGCAATGTTGGCATTCATTTAGAAAGGAATAGCGTATAAGAACAGTGATGTAATGTTGCGACTCCATAGGGAACGGTTGAGACCTCACTTGGAGCCCTGTGTACAGTTTTGGGCACCTTTTTTGAGAAAAGGTGCGCTGTCATTCGAGAGGGTTCTAAGGAGATTAATGAGAATTATTCAAGGAATGAGAGTCATCATATGAGGAATGTTTATCGGCTCTTGGACTGTACTTGTTGGAGTACCAAAAAAATAAAGGGGGTCCTCATTAGAAAGATTTCAAATGGTGAAAGGCCTGTACAGAGTAAATGCAACAAGGTTGTTTCCCATAGTAGGGGAGTCTAGGACAAGAGGGCACAACTTCAGGTTAAAAGGGCATCAACAGAGATGTGGAGAAATTTATTTAGGGTGAGTTTTGAAAGTCTGTGGAATATGTTGTGGAAGAGAGGTTGTTAGGTGTATTTAAGGCAGAGATTGACAGCTATTTGATTAGTCAGGGCATCAAGGGTTGCAGGGAGAAGGCCGTGGAATGGGGTTGAATGGGAAGATGGATCAGCTCATGATAGAATGGTGAAACAGACTCGATGGGCTAATTGGCCTACTTCTACTCCTATCTCTTGTGATCTTGTGATGATATATTTCCATTCCTTAAAAACACAAGTGAACACCACAGGTTTTTAAAACATTTTTGTGATTGTAAATGAAATCAGCTTTCTTTTAAATTACAGGTTTATAAATCTTCGAATCCAAATTCCACAGATCTTATGGTGAATTAGAACTCCCATCACTGGATCAATGGTTCTGAAGTTTGGATTCCAGTCCAAATAAAAACCATCATGCCCCCCCACCCCGAAAGTTAGTCACCACCTAAATACTTGCTCACTGAATAGCAGCATCTCTCTCTTTCCCCCACTTCCATGCCAACATGCCTGTCCATGACCAAACCAAAGCCACCCGCAAATTGGAGGAGCAGTCTTGGCACTCTCCAACCAGATGACATTAACATCAACTTTTCCATTTTTCATCAGAACCCTCACCATCTCTCTCTCTCATCCCCATCCCTCTCTCTCCATTCCTCCTTCTTCCTTGAGAGAGCTATCCCCTCCCTCATCACTTCCCAGCTTTTTTTCTCATCTGCCCTCTCACCCTATGACCTCTTGGCCTGTGCTCCTTCCCCTGTCCACCCCCAACCACCACTTCCCCCGCCTTTTTATTCACGCACCTGCCTACTTTTTGCTCATACCTTAATGAAGGGCTCAGACCTGAAATGTTTGTTACATATCTTTGATACAGAAAGTCAACTGCATGGCCTGGTGATCTTCTCCAGTAGGTTTGTGTATTAAACTCTATCACAGACTTTTTTTTGTTGAACTTAATCTCACTTTTTGCCTTCTTTCTCAGCAGCATTAATATTTGCACCTTAACCTTTCATTTCAAAATTTAACAACATTAGAAGTCTCCTGGAAATTGAAAATGCTCCAGCAGTTTTACCCAAAAGGAGAAACCTCTCCGTTAATTATATTCTGAATTCTGTTATTCTCTCTGTGTGTAATATTTCTAGAGAGAAAGCAAGTCATCCTTGATCCCAAGAGACTGCTGAAGAGAAGAATATTTAGACATGATGTTGGACTTTTCTTTTGAACATAAATGATTCACGCTGTATGAGCCTGTTCATGCAAGGTCAGAATTTTTATTTGCTATTCTAACATGGCAATGTGGTGCACACGAGAAAATACACAATTTAACTAGCACTTTTGGGGGAAAAAAGGAGAAACAACACTTTCCATTGGAGTAAATATACAAAAGTGCTGAAGAAAATCAGCAAGTCCCACAGCGGGACAGGTAACCAGAGGATTCAGATTCAAGGTAATTGCGGAGAAAACCAAGGGGAATTTTGTTTTTAGCATGTAGTAACATGTTATAATCATGAATGCAAATCTTAAAAGGGTGGTGGAACTAGATTTAATTCCAAAATGGAAACAGATAAATGTATTGAAACGAAAAGTGTTCACGACAGTGGGAAAGAACAGAGATGCAACTAATTGCAGAGCTCTTTCAGGCTCAAAGACATTTAGCCAAGGAAAGAATGGAACAAATGAGAAAGATTTCCACTGTTTGTTAGATATGGAAAAAATGTTAATTTGAGCATAAAGAATACATTTAGAATTTCAGTATTACTAGGAAAAAGTAGAAATCTACACCCATAGAGGCTCAACAAACTTGCAGTAATATTGGCCCTCAATTGACAGACCAGCAGGAAGTCTTTACTACCAGGCTGCCTATTCCTTTGAGAAATTTCTGACCCAAATCAACAATACTAAAGCACTGATATGTTAGGTGAAATTTTTCATTATTCAATAAATATTGATTAGCTAAGTTGCATGGCAACAATTTCAGAACAAAATAGTTGCAGTTAGAGAGCTGGGGGCTCAATTTTACTGGCAAATGTTATTAGCAAAGATTCAGCCTTGAGCTAAGCAATCATATCAGTACATTATTGGGGCCTTGCACATCAAGAATGCATCAAGTTAAATCCCCCTCACACCACCAACATCCCCAGTCAATTAAAACGCAAGCATCCAGTGAAAAGTATGAAGAAATAAGGCCATGGAATGTTTACATTCTCATTGTTTAGAAGATTAATTGTATCACCAAATGCTATGATTAAATTAAACCTGTACCACATTAAATCAGATTCCATTGCATTACAACCATTCTATTTTATCAGCATTGAGTTATTATTCATGACACAAACCCAAAACCAATAAATATCTCGTGTGATATTACATCACTATGACTTTCCTTTGGAATCTTTCATCGACAGAAACAAAAAGATATTCCAATCAAAGGTGCAGAAGGCTTGTGATGTCAGGAGCCAATTCCTACCAGAGATACTGAAAATGAGTGGGACAGTGATATGATTTGTCCCACTCATTTTCAGATTCAGATTTACTGTACATATATGACATCACATACTACCCTGATATTCTTTTTCCTGTGGGCGAGGCAGAATTATCACTTATTAGGATTGCAAAAAAACTGTACTCAACGTACACATGTAAACAAATAATGAAATGTAAACAATTGATTGCCTGTGGGTCAAGCAGAATTGCCTTATTGGTAGTGCAATAAAAAAACTTTATACATGCAAACAAATAAACAACTGACTGCAATTCAGAGAGGAAATATAGAAAAAAACAAACAATAAAGTTCAAAAGTAAGAGTCCTTAAATGAGTACCTGATTGAGTTTGTTGTTGGGGAGACTGATATTGGTGGGATAGCAGCTACTCCTGAACATGATGGTGAGTCTTGTGTCAACAATACCACTTTCCTGATGGGAGCAGCAAGAGGTGGGTGGTGTGGATCCTCAATGATTGCTGCTGCTCTCCAATGGCAGCATTCCCTGTAGATGTTCTCGATAGTGGGGATTCCATCACTTAGAATCAAATCCATATGTTTTTACATCTCACTTGTATGCATCTTTATAATGAAGCTTCAACATCTTTTTGTTCTTGACCTCTCCAATAGTTCCTATATTGTATCATCCTTGGGCATATGACATCTTCCAATCCATCACAATGCCCTAAATAGTTTTAACATCTTTGAGTGGAGTTAAAGCTTCGTATGTTTGCCTTTCAAATGAAATCTACAATGGTGCCTCTATCCTGCTGTTTGATATTGAATAAGCTGTATAAGCAGCAAAATTGGAAGCAGTCTGTGTTTGCTCTTGTTGTCTTTAGACTCCATATTTTCTTACAAGCTTTGAGAGCATTTTTAACTTCATGGTGAGCTTGGAGTTGTTCCATGCTCTTTTCATTCATCTACTAAAGCTCATAGAAGCTTTCCTGATGCTCACACAGAGTTCTTCTTCCAGTAAAGAACTGCTCATAATTGGCTCCAATTGAAAATCAATAAGATTTGAAGGAGTGATGGTAAAATAACTACAAATCATTCTGAAATGAATAAGACTTTTAAGGAATTTTACTCTACACCTAGAATTCAATAATTATATTACTTCTATGTCAGATCTGTTAGGAGAAATGCACAAGTTCGGAAGCACCTATTTCTCAAGCAATCTGGTAAAGCCCGAGGGCCAGATGGCTACCCTGTTGAATTCTGTAAATCTTTTTCCAAATGGCTTGTACCTCACTTAAGCTGTGCTGGATGTTGGCTTTTCGTCAGACTGGCGTGGAAAGTGAGTTTTAAGAAAATAAAGGTTGCCCACCCTGCTCTAATCCCTCACCCAGAGAGAGAGAGAGAACTGGTGTTTCATTGTGATCACTTTTCACAAACAATGGTCTAGCATAACATTGCCATCCTCTGTTTGATTGTTGCTGATTTAAATATAATACAAAATGAGGTGAGTTGCACTTAAGATAACCCTGTACAGGCAGAATCATTGTTATAAGAAAGTAGAGCAGAAGACTTGGGCAAGCAGTGCTATACCACAGTAGAACATAGAACAATATGACATAGTAAAGGTCCTTCAGCCCTCGATGCTGAGCTGACCCATATATTCCAACTTTTAAAAAAGTACTAAACCCTCCCTATCCCATAACCCTCCATTTTCATTTTATCCATATGTCTGTGTTAGAGCCTCTTAAATGCCCCCAATGCTTCAGCCAATCCCAGGCAAGGCATTCCAGGCACCACAACTCTGTGACAAAAAATTTACCCCCTGATGTCTCCCCTAAACTTTGTACATATGTCCTCTGGTGTTTGATAATCCTGCCCTGGGAAACAGGTGCTGGCTGTCCATCCTATCTACGCCTCTCATAATCTTGTAGGCCTCTATCAAGTCTCCTCTCATCCTTCTAAGCTCCAAAGTGAAAAAACCCAGCTCTGCTCACCTTGCTTCATAAGTCTTGTTTTCCAATCCAGGAAACATCCTGGTAAATCTTCTCTGCACTCTTTCCATAGATTCCTTCCTATAATGAAATGAACACAATACACTAAGTGTGGTCTCACCAGAAATTTGTAGAGTTGTTACATGACCTCTCTACTCCTGAATTCAATCCCCCTATTAACAAATCCCAGCCTCCCATAGGCCTTCTTAGCTATCCTTTCAGCCTGTGCTGCGTTCGTGAGGGATGTATGGATTTCGAGTAGATTGTACTTCCCCACATGCTCATAGATCCTATCCTTAAGAATCCTTTCCAATAGTTTGCACACCAATGATGTAAGTGGTCTATAATTCCCAGGATTCTCCCTATTACCATTTTTAAACAAAGGGACTACATTTACTATTCTCCAATCGTCTAGCTCCTCCCCTGCAGCCAAAGAGGATTTAAAGATCATAGCTACTGCCCCAGCTGTCTCTTCCCTCACTTCCAACTGCATCCTGGGGTATATCGCATTCAGCCCCAGGTATTTATCAATCAATGTTTTTAAGGAGATCCAACACTTCCACTTCCTTAATTGCCACATTGTCCATCACACAGCCCAGTTCAATTTCAACCTCACCATGCTCAAGGTTCTTTTCTCTTGTGAAGACTGGCACAAAGTATTCATTTAGGACCTCGCCAACCTCCAGGAACACATTACCTCCCTTATTCTTTAGTGGCCCCACCTTTATTCTCATCATCCTTCTGTTCTTCACATACACATAGAATGCCTTGGGGTTCTCCTTAATTCTAGATGCCAAGGTCTTCTCATGCCCCCTTAAAGCTCTCCTAAGTCCTTCCTGGCTACCATGTACTTCTCATGAGCCCTTCCTGTTTCAGTCTTCCTCTTGGCTAGTTGACTGACCTGTTCCATAAGCCACGGTTCCCTTTTCCAACCATCCTTTCCTTGTCCCAGTGGGGCAAACCTATCCTGAACCCAGTACAAGTGGTCCCTAAACTTCCTCCACATTATTTCTGTGCTTTCACCCTTAAATATCGTTTCCAATTTATTCTTGCTAATTCCTGCCTTATACCTTCAAAATTAGCCCTTCCCAGTTAAGCACTTTCCAAATTCAACTGTTTAGATCCTTTTCCATAGCTATGTTAAAGCTAAAGGAGGTGTAGTCACTCTCACCAAAATGCTCCCCCACCGAGAAGGCCTGTACCTGACCAGATTCATTCCCCAGAACTAGATCCAGTATGGCCTCTCCTCCAGTTGGCCAGTCCACATACTGTGTCATGGATCCTTCTTGAACACACAGGCAGTAGGTGTATGTCAATATTTGGGAAGTTGCAATCACCCATAACTACAACCCTGTATTTCCTGCACCATTCCAAAATCTGCCTGCTAATCTGCTCCTCAGTAATCCAAGGGCTATTTGGGGGCCTAGAGACCACTCCCAGCACAGTGATAGCACCCCTCCTATTTCTGACTTCCACCCACACTGACTCAGTGAACACTCCCTCTGCAGTGTCCTCCCTTTCAATAGCTGTGATACTATCCCTGGCCAGTTATGCTACACCCCCCTCCACACTTTTTGGCCTCCAATCCTACTCTTTTTAAACACCTAATCCTTCCCTTCCTCCAACCAATTTTCAGTAACAGCCACAACATCATTATTCCGCATACTGATCCATACTCTAAGTTCATCCACTTTTTTCTTAATATTCCTAGCGTTGAAATAGACACTTTTCAACCCCTCTAACTGGTTACATTTATGTTTTGTTCCCTGTCTGTTCTTCCTCACCAACTCAGAGTACATAACATCATGTTTTTTGTCCTTCTACCCTAATCTCTGCCCTCACATTTTGGTTCCCACACCCCTGCCAAACTATTTGAAATCCTCCCCAACAGCTCTAGCAAACCTGCCCAGCAGGATATTGGTGCCTTTGAAGTTCAGGTGCAGCCCGTCCTTTCTGTACAGGTCACACCTTCCCCAGAAGATATCCCAATCATCCACAAATCTGAACCTCTGCCCCTGCCACCAACTCTTCAGCTATGCAATCATCTGCCACAACTTCCTGTTCCTGCCCTCTCTGACACGTAGCACAGGTTGCAATCCTGAGTTTACCACCATTGAGGTCCTGCTTTTTAACTTCTCTCCTAACTCCCTATATTCCCCCCTCAGAACCTCATCCCTACTCCTATCTATGTCTTGGGTCCCCACATAAACCATAACATCTGGCTGCTTGCCCTCTCCCTCCAGAATGCTATGAGGTCAATCAGAGACGTCTCTGACCCTGGCATCAGGGAGGCAACATACCATCTGGAAGTCTTGATCTTGTCCACAGAACATCCTATCCGCTTGTCTAACCAATCAGTCCCCAGTCACCATTGTTCTCCTCTTCCCCCCCACCTCCTTTCTGAGCCGGGGGGTGGGGGCGGCAGCTTCTGGGCTGGAGATGTTACCTCCTCGACTAACTGCTGGTGTCTTTGTGACACATGCCATATTCATTCAGATGCCTTGCCATTCGGCATGGCAAATCATGTGTCTCCAACCACCATGATCTCTGACCTTCCGAATTGTTGTTGTTCCTTGCCCTGTTTTCGTTTGGTGAAGGCGTGTTGGTCAGTGTACTGTGCAATGAACAAAACACACAGAAGCTGTGAGTGAGTTAAACCAACCAATGGACTTTACTGGAACTTTCCAAGAGCTTATCAGCAACACTCCCATGATCCCTTTTGGCCCTTCCCACTGGGACCATTGTGATGTCAGCCCAGTGCGAGCCTGCACCTCTGAGACCCGGTTTGCTTGTGGATCAGTGCAGCTCACCATAGGCTCCTTCTTTGATCTGAGACTGTAGTCGATGTTGAGTTCATAATTATATATGGGAAAAGTACTGAAGTGGTTTTCCGATGCCTTCTTCAGTTGCAGTGTCAATACTGGGCAGGAAACCCTGGCCATTGATCAACAGATTCATCTGCCGAGCATTTTTTGTTTTATAATCATAAATTCCAATTTGTTAAATCTGCTTGCTAAAACCATCCACCATCTGCAATCAATGGCTTCATGTGACCCTGATTGGGAGGCTAAACAGGTCCTACACCTTGCCCAAGGGTGATGGACAGAATGACATCTCCTTTTGCTGAGCAATTCTGATTTTGTCTTCAGAGACAGATATCACAAGGTCCTCAGCCTTTGCAGGGATTCTCATAGGCATAGTTGAGTTCTCCTTCTCAAAATGGGCATAGAAGGTATTCAGTTCATTGATAATGAAACATTACAGCCATCTATGGTGTTTGCCCTAACTTTGTAAGTTGTAATGGCCTGCACTCCCTGGCATAGCTGGCGTGTATCTGTCTCTATCTCTAGCTTCTCCGGAGGCCTGGCATTCAACTGCACAGTTATGGATGGAAAAGTGTGCTCAGTCAGGGAAAGTTTTCTAACCTATGACATTACGGAGGCTAAATCATTTGAAATAGTCAAAAAGTGAATAAATATATTGAAAGGTCAGGGAATTGAGGGTCATGAGGAAGCGGCAAGGAAGTAGAGTTGAGGCCTACCCATCACCATTCTGAATGGGAAGCCAGTCTTAAAGGGCTGAGTCACATACTCGTGCTCCTATTTTCATGTATTCTTGATCATTTGCAGGTAGGGCCTCTTAGGCAGGATGACTTATCTTGCCATACTATCTACCCTTCATTTTCAAAATACCATATAATTATGCCTGTATCATGGGTGCACCAAGAGTGACAGTGCCAGAATAGTTGGCACAAATTCTGGTGAAAAACAAAGTGCTATTGGGAAAGAAACAAAAAGGGCAGGAAGAAATATTCTCATTTAACTGCTGCAATTCTCACTGGAGAACACCCTGAAAACAGTTCGACAAGCAGCACCAGTTCAGCCCTGGGTGACTTTTCAAATGCCTGACAGAGTATTGGTTGCTATGTTTAAAACTCAGGAAATTGAGTGAACATCAAAATGATATCATTGGGGCCTCAATGCAACATTATTAATTGCAAACTGGTGGACATGTCTGGAGTTGGTGCAAAATCTGACTGGAAAATTTGATGGGAAAACAAATGAGCAAAAGTCTGATGTAATGGATCTTAGCTCATTATTTAATACCTGTTAACTGATTAGAAAGTCAAGTCCATGAGTCAGGCTTTTAAAATGCTGAGAAGAAATGGATGCCGTCGATACAATTTGATTATTTAACTTGGACTGAGAATGTAGAACGAGAAGGCAAGTTTAAAACTAACAAGCCCCAAGTAACTCTTGAGACTGGGTGGATTTTCACTTTCTCATCAGTTAAATGATTTGTGAAACAGGCATCCAGATAATTCAGAGCTATGTTGATTAATCTTTAAGGAACTAGTTGGTTATTTGATTCAGAGCAGAATTCAGGGCTATATCATGGATATGAATGAAGGATATTTGGAGCATGATGGTTTCTGACCTCCAGGGAATTTAAAATGGCACAATTAACAAAAGCAGCTGTTCCAGGAGATAGGTATGTGGTTAGGCATGTACTCACCTTCTGAGGAAAGGAGGGAAAATTTATAGCATCTTTTCTTGCATGATAAACTGGAGTGGGTAGAGTCAGTGATCAAGTAATTCAAGTGAGGTCGGGTCATCGCTGCTGTTTTATGTTCTTTGTTTTGCAACAGTTCAGTTAAGAAGAGCCACAAACCAACATTCAACTAATTTCCAAAATCCACAATTTATTATTAGCTGATTTGTCTTACTAGCAGTTCATGTGGCCATAGTTTGTGGCTTTGTTAGAAGCTTAAATAATTGCCTTGCATAAGCTGCATAATGGATAGATTAATAGACTGAATAGGTAGGTACGTTGAAAGGTTTCTGCTGTCTGGCCCTTTTTACAGTGCTTCAGAAGTTCTCAGACATTAATCCTGCTGGGGTTACTGGAAGGCCTATGATTAGGTATAACTTCCAAGCTATACAGATAGATGGTAGTGGTTGCAGGTATAATTTCAATGAAACATGGGAATTATGTCATTTCACAAAGTAGAAGCCTCACACGTAGTTTAAATGGGGAGCAACAGTGGTATGGGAAGCTCAATGCTATTTTCACTTTCCTTAGTCCATTGAAGGAAGCAGACTGCATTATACCAGGTTCTGAAATGTCTCCACAGAGCCAACTTCAATTAGATGTTTGAAAGCAACATTTACACTCATATAGTACCTTTAATGTCCCAAGGCATTTCACATTAGCATTTGCAACCAAAATTTCACATTAAGAATGTACAAGAAAAGATGATTAAAAATATTGTTCAAATATAGGCTTTCATTAGCATCTTAGAGGGTAGTGGAGAGAATGAGAATTGTAGCAGAGCTTGGTTGGATTAGGAAAAAGTATAATCTTCAATGAATGGGAGGTCACGGCTCATGATGAGTTTGTCAATGTTTGCATTCTCTGTATTCCTGGGCACTTGAATTACAAAGCCAGGGTGTGATAGGCTGCAGACCAGCGCAGGGCACCAGAAACAGGGAGAACATCCCCCATTGAGAAGGAGAACCAGAAGAGATGAACCTACAGGGATGATGACCATGGCAGAGGACCAGCAAGGGACTCAGCAGCTGAGGGACCCACATAAATGTTAGCAACTTTACCATCAGGGGACCAGCACAGGCTGCAGGACACTTGCTCATGAGATTTTCATGTTTCCCTTCATGGGAAAACGGTATCAGAGAGGGTGCTGAGGAGCTCTCAAAGAACACTGAAGTCCAAACCATAAGCAACATCTTTGGACATCAAGTCCAAGAAAATGGAGAAAAAGAGCACTCACTGACAAAAGCAAAGACAGGATTTGAAGGACACCAGGTCAAATTGCCACAATATAATATCAGCTTTTTTTTAAAAAAGTCTATCACATAAAAGCAGGGATTGTACACAAAAAAAATTGAATCTACACTTGACAATGTATTTCTCTGCCACAATTTCATGACATCCTTGCTGCCAAGTTTTATTGCATTACCACCTGTTAGATGGGGGAGGGGTGAAAGGTTACCATGTAAAGGCAGGAATGAGGAGGCAGGATTACTATTAGATCAGCCAGGATCTACATGAATGAAAAGGATAGAGGAACCAAGTAACCTCAATTCATTGGTTTGTCTGCAGTGTTGAGGAATAAATTCAGAATTCTAATAAAGAAAATAAAATTATATAACGTATCCAAAAAAACTATTTCAAGTGTATGTTTAAAAAATTCTTACAGATGAATAGATTATCCTCAAAATGTTCATAATTATGCATTGAGACTCCCCCCCCCCCAACAAAAAAAAAACATTACATTGTAATTTCATGGGTAGAGTGGGATAAAATTCAGTGCACTCTCTCTCCCCTGGTATTGGAACCAGGATGCAAGGTATCAGGTGTTGGATCCGGGATGTGAGGTATCAGGTATCAGAATCTGGATGCGAGGTATCAGGTACCAGGTATTGGAACCGGGATGCGAGGAGGTGCCGAGGGTGCTGGAGTGTCCATGACTGTGTTGGAGATTTGGATCTGGATCTCGGGTTGCCACTGATTTAGACTGAATTCTGTGTGGTTGCGGGGGCTGCAGAAGCACTGGAGGTGAATCTACAGACATTTGGTGACTCTGGGGAACTCTCTTTTGCTTCTCTCTCTCTGACTGCAAGTCTGACTGTAAGACTTTAAGAGGTGGTTATGCAATTCCAGCCAGTGGCAAATCTGTCTGCCTTGCAGCAGGCAAAAAGAAATTTCACATAATATGCCATTGTTTTATTACAATGGCAATAAATTGAATCTTGAATCCCTCTTATTCCCTTTTTCTTTTTACTTTTCATAGTTCTTGACAAGAACATACAAGTATAACAAAATAAGTGAAGGACAGAATTAGCTGCAGTTCAGTCACGTGACAACCAGTCTGGAAAATTAGTTAAGAGTCACGATAAATAGGAACATAGGAAGTAGGAACAGGAGTAGGCCAAAAATGGCCCATCGAGCCTGCTCCGCCATTCAATACGATCATGGCTGATCTAATTTATGACCTAACTCCACCTACCTGTCTTCTCCCCATATCCCCTAATTCCTCTATCATGCAAAAGCATGATAGTCGTGACTGTGCAATGACACTTGGGTCTTAGGAAAGTGAGTGAACATCTGTTCCTATACATCACACACATATTGATAAGCTGCAAGCAAAACAACTAGCACGGTGGCCAGTAAAGCTTTTATTCTACTGATTGTAACCAATGAAAGTTGCAAACATTGGTTATTCAAACCAGGTACACAAATCTGAAATTTGCAAAAGACTGCATTCTCAAGCATCACAATGCATGTTCAGTTAATGAGATGCAAAGAGAATAATATATATCATTTTACAGTTCAGAAGGATATTCAGTCTCAACCAACCAATTTTCCCCTGCAGCCGCTGCAACCGTGTCTGCCCGCATCGGACTTGTCAGCCACAAACGAGCCTGCAGCTGACGTGGAGTTTTACCCCCTCCATAAATCTTCGTCCGCGAAGCCAAGCCAAAGAAAAAATTATTTTTTAACTGATTTTCCATTAGATTGTCAATGACATTGTTAAAAGCTGAAACTCATGCACATGATTGCAACTTCTCTGAATGTTTACATCATATTGAATAGAAAATAAAAGCACTGCTCTGATAAGATATCAACTTAATGAAGAGTAATTTGCGTTGGAGATATGGGTGAAATTCCATGAAACGCAAAATTCAAACAGACGTAGTTGTGCCCTTTTTCTCACATCAGGCACATACTGAGTGATGTCATTATGTGACTAATGCACCTTTCTGCCCATACTAATATAGAATGGGGATGAACACTCCAAATACAGCCACAGAAAGGAAAAGAAATGACCAAAACTCGAGTGCTTCCCTTAAGATTATGTCCATTTTCCTCTTTCGAAGCATAATTTGTGAGTTGGGTGAATTAACTGGACAGTGATAGCCCAAACTGGAGTCAGCTTCATCAACTTCTGAAGTCCACTAAATGTGCTATAACTAACAGGGAGTGGTTTTCCCAGGTTTTAGCTGTTGGGATGCTCATTCAATGCAAGCCTTAGTGGCTTCACTTCTGGCTGCTCTCCATCAGTGGAAGCATCATTATAGCCATGACTGGCCACACAGGATGGGTCATGAACTCAGACAAGAGGCAAAGATATACCCATCAGCAAGTAGTCTACTTGCATATTCTTCAAAGACATCATATCCAATATAGAATTGTCTGATAGACAATGTGATCACACGATGTGGGGTTTTTTAAAACACAATTACCATGGAGGTATCTGACCCTCCATAGATAGATGTTCAGCCATGCTTTTATGTCTGAACTTCAGTCCTTGGAGGTCCAAGGTCCACAGGACTTTTGATCCTGTAACATTGATCCAAGTGCCCTGGGCCTCCTGATGAGCAGAATCTTGCTCAGATCAGCTCCACCCTGGAGGTCAAAACATTTGTCAAGGTTGAACCTTTTGGACTCCTATTCAACTTCAATGGTTACTCATCAGGATTGTAGCCATGGCAGTTGAAATTAATGCACACAGCATCATTATAACAGTTCAAAAGGAACAACAATGCACTGTGGATCTAACATTTCAAACCAACAAAGTTGACATCAGAACATAGAAAGTCACAGCACAGTACAGGCCCGTCAACCCACAGCACAGTACAGGCCCGTCAACCCACAGCACAGTACAGGCCCGTCAACCCACAGCACAGTACAGGCCCGTCAACCCACAGCACAGTACAGCATGATTTTCCTTCTGTATGACCTTCCATTTTCCTCTGTTGCATGTAACTATACAATAGGATCCTAAAAGATCCTATTGAATCTGCCTTCACCATTGTTGCCGGTCCATGTACACACTAAACTACTCTGCATGATGAACCCACCTCTTGTATCAACCTGTACTTCCTCCTAAGCACCTTAAATCTATGTGCCCCCCTTCCCCCCCCCCCGGTGTTCATTATTTCAGCCCTGGAAAAATGCTTCTGGCCAACCATCCACACAATTAATGCCTTTCATCGTCTTGTTCATTTTTATCAGGTTACCTCTCATTCTCCATCACTCCAAGGAGGAAATTAAGTTCAATTAATCTATCATCAAAAGGCATGCTGTCCAATCCAGGCAACATCCTGTAAATCTCCTCTGCCCCACTCTGTAGCATTCACATCTTTTCTGTAGTGAGATGACCAGAACTGCACACAATATTCCAACTGGGGTCGAACTAAGGTATAAAGCTGTAACATTACCTCAAAGCTCTTGAACTCGTTATGCCAACACCCCCTCCCCCCCCCATCAAGGTTCATTTCAAGCCAGTAGACCAAGTTTCAAGTTTCGTATTTGCTTTTTTTTAAAAGTTCCTAAGTAGAATATGCAGATACAATGATAGTTTTATGTTATGCCCCTTTCCAGATCATTAAAATGCATAACACATTGGAAGAGAAAGAAAGATAATAATTCAAAAAAGAAGAAAAAGAATAAATATTTAGAGTTAGTTGCAATGCAAAACAAAAGTCACTTGTACAGACAAATCTCTGCTGGTCTTGATCACTACATACCAAACAATGGGGCACAACAGATTATCATGTCAACTAGATCGAGACAATCCAGATGTCATGCTTTCCTACACGTGATCATTCTTTCTTAATGGGCTCTCAACCAGTTATTGCTTTTAATCCTGCAAAAAGAAGAACATTCCTCCTATTTCTCTGAAGAATAGACATGCTGGCTCTTGGATGAACAAGAGAGAAAAAAACTCCCAAGATAGTAAAGGTCATTCTACACATCAAAAGTCTAATTATTTCCTTGTCATATGGTCCACTGCCATAAGAGCTCCATTTTATTTCGATGGCAAGGTGACTTCTATCAGGCATAATCAAGATTTACAATGACCATTTTCAACACGTTATAACATTGCCAAGTCATATTAAACCTCTATAAAAAAAACTTTTGCGCTTTCCAGCAATTTACATAACCCTGTTTAAGTGTTTGTTATTAGTCACATTATACCTGGTACAGTGAGAAGGGTTTTCCCATGTATATTAGAAGCCAACTCTCCTATTCATATTGCCATTTAAAGTAGAAGAGCATGAGCACTGCTTCAGAGTATGGCGTGAGTGAGAAAGAACAATGGTCAATTAGTACAAAACAAAGGCAGCACAGCAGCACTGGTGAGGGGGTTAATTCGGGTGCATGATGGTTACTGGGAAGGAATTGCCTTTCAGCCTGCTTTCAACTGGAAAACTGGTTGGTTATGTTTCACTTGCATTGTTTCCCCAGTTTTCCTAGTGCAAAGTCAGTCTGGGTGCTGCTTCTTTTTCTATCCAAGGCTGTATTGAAGTTTCTGGTGAGCCACATGAAGTCCTTGCACTAGCTCAGTTATCTTCAAACTGTTCCTTAGAACAGTCCATAATTGCTGTCGTGGGCAATGGTGCTGCTGAGAGCCAATACTGAGAGATTAACTGATATTCTTGTGAGTGGGCACAGCAAGATATGGATCTTCAAATCAGATGGCCACCTTTTCCTTGACAGAACAAGATCAGAGGTCCCCTGGTCTTCATCTTCAACCCAGCAGCCTCTGAAATCAAAGATCTTTCTTTTTTCCAGTTTTAACAAAACTTCACTGCCAGACAACTTCTGGTTCTGACATCCCCATCTTTACAACTCCCTGATCTGCTCTTCTGTGCCCACCAAGCACTCTCTGTCTTTTGGCTCTTTCCTGTACATCCACAAGAGATACCACACCTGTCATTTCACCTCTTCACTTCCCACCGTCCATGAACCAATCACTCTTTCCAGGTGAAACCTGCATTCAGTCTGGAGGTGTGACACTGATCTTCCTGTTGCGCACCTCATCAATTCACCATCCATTCCCATTCTGACCTTTTTGTAACCTCCTGCACTTTTACAATGAGGCCTAATGCAAGGAGCAACACATCATCATCCTACAATCCTCCAATTTTAGATGACCGATACTGTATTAAAACTAGCTATTCTTGTCATTTATCTATTATTTTGTCTCAATTTATTTTTCATTCCATGAGTATAGCCCAATCTTGCTTGCTTGTTCCATTGCCTTGCTGTTCTCAAAAATTACATTTCCTTCTCAGAAATAGCATTTTGAATAAGCCATTGACCGAACTACCTCTACAACTATCTCCAGCAGGGCCATTGATGTGGTCAGGAAAGTGCAGTGTATTATGAGCACAGAGGACACCAAAACTCAGCCGCAATAGATATTCACCAAGACAAATGGTTACTTGAACAAAAGTTGCTTTTAGTTATCTTTAAACATGAAAACAGGATCAAACTTTAACTTATTACTATTAACTTAACCCCCTTCTAATTCTAAGTGCACGTGTATGTAATGTGTGTGTAAGTTCAGAAAAGTTATTTGGTTTACAGTCCAGTCTCACTTCTCATTCCTCCAAGTTCACTGGTTGCAGGGAATTCTTATACTGTGCACAGAATTTAACATTTCTAAAGTTCACCAGGCTTTGGTGCTTGAAAGGTATATTAAAAAAAAACACTCAGGAAGGTTCTTGTCCGTTTTCAGAGAGAGATTTATTGTTCCAGGACATCCACAACTGATGTACTTCCATCAGTCACTTCAGTGTCTTGCTGATGAAACTTTCTCCTTCAGGGTTCTCCAGATGATATCCTTTTTCTTTCAGGTCACCACAGAGTTCCTTTTTGTTTTCCTTATTCCAAGTGAAACATTAAGACAGCCAGTCCTCTCCTCTTGCATGAACCACAAGGGCTTTAACCAGGCTATCTTACAAATGGGTTTTCCATAAACTTTCTAGCTTGTCCTATTCCAGTCCAAGCTGCTGTTGCCGACCATAACACTGCAGAACTGATCTGTGTGTGTGTGTCTCTCTCTCTCTCTCTCTCGCTCTGAGATAAAGCCTGTTTGGCTCTCTCTGCTTCCAAAACCACATGACCCTCTCAGAACAGCAAGCTCTGTTGTGGCTCCAACAAGCTCTTTCATCTGTTGCCTTTTGTAAACAACAATCCATAGTGAAGTCTCTTGAGCACTCTTCAAATCTATTGCAAAAGCTTTGAAGCCCTGATATGTCAAGCATGGGGAAGAGCTCCAGTATTTTAAATAAGATCTGTTTTAAAGTGTTTGTATGTGACCTTCTCTAACAAACCTTTCCCAATTTATCTCCTAAAAACATATCTATATACTCTGTCATAGGTGGACCACCAACCCTGTCCCTACCCATCCCCACCTGAAGTCTCAGAAGTCCTGGAATGCAGAAAGTTTTTTGCATCAGTCTTGAAATCTTGAGCTTCCATTCTCTTCACAAATGTTTACCAATCTGCAAAAAGTTTCCATTATCTGCAAATTTTATTTTTAATCTGCTATAAGTGAAAATTTATTTTACTAGGACTCTGTTGTAATTTGCATAATTGGCATAAATGGAAAATGGATTAGCATACAGATAAATTAAAAATATAGTTTGTATCTGTGCACACAGAAAGGATATAATTTGTAAACTCTATTTTCTTTTTCTGGTGAAGCTTACTCATGAAGGTGAATATCATACAAGCAATGTTCAGATAACTCAGGTATACAAACATTAGAAGCAAATTCAGTTAGCATCAGTGGAGAGTTCAGTCACGAAGATGGCAGTGTTTAGGGGACATTTTTGATCATAAAATTGATCAAGGGCAGGTGAACCAACTGCTTCTGTCTGAGACACATGGGGAGATCTTGTGAAGCCCTTTCGGATCCTTTCCGCTCATTGCAGTAAAAGCTTTCTATTTTGCTCTTTTCATTGTAACTCCATACTCCTCATGTGTCCATGAGCTCTTAACGTAACCTGTTAGGCAGCTTACAGATTAATCCTTTTCACTAAACTAAGTGTAATGTGACAAATAAAGGTACATCAGTCAGGTGTATCTGTCCACAATCATTATTCCTACAAAAAAATTGAACAAAGTATTACATCTCTTTTCCATAATCCTTTCCATTGATGAACATGGCACACTCTTATATAAACTTAAGTCTTTCACCTGAAATATTAATTCTAATACTGGGTGACAGGCTGGGTTTCTATCTTTTTTTTTGTTTTATTTCAACATTCATTTTGTCATTAACATTGTTTTGAATGTCTTGTGGACATTAAATGAGATTTGAATTAACAATTTATTGAGTTACCTCCCCACCACTAAACTTCTGTTCTCTGTGGACCAAAGGGAATAGTTATTTGCACCAAAGTCACCTGTTAATGGTCTTCCAGCTTTTGGTGATACATTGTAGTTGCCACTTGGCTATTCCAGGGGGAATTGGGTAACAAGATCAGTAACACTATTGACATGGATTTTTAAATTGTCCAGGCAAAGAACAAGGTGAGAAAATTAGTCATAAAGCTCATAATCACTACTTGACTGTCTTGATGTGGATAATTGGCTCCAAAATGCCATCACCAGTAGTGCACTGTGACATCAAGTCTCAGGTCTTAATGTACGTGTTGCACCTGCCTGATAGATCCACTGGGGGCACAGAGGGGACATCAGCTGTTGTGGGACAGTCTTGTTTGGAAGACTTGCTGACTGGACACATGCTTAGCCCTGGGACCAAGTCTGTTCAGCTCAGAGTTATGGAAGTGATTCTGTATCTTGATCACCACCAATGAGGAATTTGCCACGGAAAACAGAGATGGAATCTTCACTCATGGACTGGAAAAGTGGCAGTCTGATCTGAAAGATCCAATTTTTAACATTCTCCCAGTAAGGTCATATTATTTCTTAAATGGGTGGAATATGAAATTCTAATGCTTCCCCAAGGTGCTTATATTTGCCTCCACAAAGGTGGAGGTATGGGGTGAACTCTCTTTTCTCTGGCCCTTCATTCTTGTTTGAGGTTCTGTACTTGAATTATTAGTTCAGTTTTCCCCTCATCATCTCTCTCTCTCTCTCTCTTGCCCTATCACTGACCTTCAGGTCTGTGATGTATCTGTCGGAATTACCAACCTAATGACAATTCAATCATTCTGTAATGAACCCATTAGCTCCAAGCAATATTTCACAAAATTAAATTCCAGGTTTAAATGTATATATAGGTTTAAGAACATATACCAGTCAATTTTCATTAATGTTTCCAAACAAAAAAAAGTTTTTTGGTTTAGTAATATTCTTGATGATTGATGTGAGGCTAAATTGTTGCTATTAATATAGGTGCAACATGTCTTAACTACTAGCATTTTCCAGAACAGCATATTATTCCGAGCTAAAAATGCATTGTAAGCTTATAATTTTCTGAGCTATTTGCATGCTTCTGAGTTGCTTAGCAAGAGATGCATAGTCATAAAAATTGTTTACACTTCTCTCCTAGGCAGAGCGCTTTTGATGTCCTTGTATCTCATGTCTCTATTAGGGTAATTGGCAGGTTTACTTGTACATCACGACATATTTAATCTTGAGGAACCAATGATCATCTGACTCAGTATCACAGAGGACTATACCACTGGTACACAGTGCCACATATTGTGAACTCTTATAGATGGTACATTCAAATAAACATTACATTGAACGTGATGATTTAACACTGTTAAAATCCCACTCAGTTTGCAACACAATGATAAATATATCATGGAAATGAACCCATAAACAACTGAACAAACATCTAGGAAACCCATGAAACTGGAGTGAAAATCCATCATGTAACATGTTTCACAAATACCTACAAGTCCAGAAATTGGATCCATTTGTGCATCTTATGCACTAGTGATTGCCGGGGGGGGGGGGTCAATTATATCAATGGGAATATTGACCCAGACATTTCTATTGATAACAAATTCAGATTTGGCAATTTCTCCACCATCAGTCATGCAACTCAGTATCATGGGTCACAATTACACAACATTCCTCTACATACAACAAAATTGGAGCTTCTGGTTGCAACCCACAGGAAAATTAGGAGCACTTCATACAACAATGGAACTATAGTCTGTGGCAATGCTGACTTGCTAGCTTTAGGTTCCATTTGTCAGCTTTTATTAAATCTGTGATTCTTTGGTAAAAAATCAATTTTGGACTGCATGGTGCAATCACTGGCTCACTTGTGGTATAGAAGTCAGTTGGAATAATTAATTCCTTAGGATGCCCAGAGAGATCAGATAATGCTTTGTCCTCACTCCCCAAAAATTTCCCCCATTCCAAGGCAGACTATTCTGCAGCTTCTCAGTGGGAATCACAGTGAATATTGGCCATCAGAGTGAATGTTTTTCAAACCCTGATACCTTGCCCAGAATTAATGCAGAAGTCATGCAACCCCCACTAGGAACTGCACAGGAATCATTTTAGTGCAAGATTCCACTTCTTTCAATGCCAACTTCACCTATTTGTGCCAGGGATCTGAATGGGCCTTAGAACAACAGGGTTCGTGTATCAGGAACTCTACAAAAGAGTTTGCCTGAATTTCTCGGTGATGCATATTTCAGAAACCAAAACTCAATGTAAATACTGTACTAAAGTGGTCAAAAGTTGTGAAGGTAACTTTCATGGAATACAAAATTGTTCACGCACTGCTAAAATGCAGTTGAAAATAATGCTCAATGTTTGATTCCATGGCTTGCTTATTTGAAGGATTTTCAATCCCAAATTGGAGTACTGTTTTTACGTGCTTTCCCATTTTTATTCTAATATTAAAATGTTGGTCGTTTTAGTTGCTTTCCAAAATAGAATCTGCTTAGTTATACTGTTGAATATTGGTTTATGTTTTGAGTCCTTTAGTGATCTCATATTAGCAGAATAAAACTGATGATCATGTATTTAATAGGAAGGAACATGTTCGAACAATTCAAATTCAGTGCACAATGAAAGGTAAGTAGAGGGCAGGCTTTTTGGCTCAGGATGCATGCCCAGACAATGTGGAACCAGCCCTCAAAAAAATAATGCACAGAGGTCTTTTTTTTAAATCAAAGTGCTACCAAAAGTCATGCTGGTTCAGTCTGAACTGATGTTCAGTTCACAATCTGAACTGCTATCGTTCAAGTCATTCAACTACAGCTTTGGAACACATTTTATAAGGATCTTCACTCAAAATACATCATGCTAAGGTTTTAGTGTGAATCAAAATTCAGACACATTTAAAAATCATTAAAAGTCAAGTAAATAATTTTTTTAATGGTTATCATGCTTGTACATTTTTAGTTTGTACAGAATATTAAATCATCCAAAAAGCATCTCATTATACATTGTAGTTTTGAAAAGTAAAATTATTAAACATAATGAGCTGGATCATGAAGAACTATTGCTGGCAGGTCTAATCAAACAGAAATCATTAATTGATGACAAATTGGAGGAAAATATCAAGTGGTTTCAGAGCTAACAGGATGTTGCACAATGATTTCAGCAAAATTCCTCTCCGGATTCATTTAACAGAGGCTCTTACTTAATGCATGTGTCTTGATTTCCTTATTAAATACAGGTAACAGAGCCATTTAAAGCGGGCATGTCCACCCTCCATTAAACTCTACCCTTACTAGTGGTTGCTCAAATTGTTTTCTGGCCACCTGGTAGTGATCTTAAAATGCCCACAGCTGGATTTAAGGAAACCTATGGAGCTATCAGTTTTTCTCTGCCCCCTGACTCCCCTCCCCAAGCTGCATCTCACCAGGTACCTGGCCATATGTCAGCTCACCCCCCCGCCCCCCCCCCCGCCAGCTCCAGAAGATAGCGTTCTACTGGCAGGGAATGGCAGGAATAAGTGGGAAGAGAAGAGAAGTGAAATACGAAAGTCTGCAGATGCTGTGATAATAGTAAAAACACACAGATGTGCTGGAGGAGATCTGCCGGTCTCACAGTGTCCATTGTAAGGTAGGAGAAGGGAAGAGAAGTTCAGCAACATGATTTTGTCAGCCATGGGTTTTAAGGAAGATAAAGACATGAAGAATGAAAGGATGCAAGACAGTTGAGTGCTGTCACTGAAAGGAACACCCAGAACCACAGGTGTCCAGCTCACAACCATGAACACTGATTGATCTGATGAAAGCCCCCATTTGTCTGTCGCTGTGGCTTTATTGTCACCAGGATTATCTCTTTAGTGATTAAAAATGAACAAATAAGTTAACATTTATACTTCCAAGCAGTTCAGGCAAACAAAGGCTTCCAACAAATGAGAGGAAGATCCGATAAGAGTCAGTGAAGTGGTTTATGTGGCTTCAAAGACGTTGGTCTAAAATTCCTATCAATTTCATGAATTGGAATTGTGCTAGCTATTTCATTATTTTGGCACTGGATCTATTTTGATTATATTCAAGACTGAAAGCAATAGATTTTTGGGCACAAAATGGGCTCTGGGGATGTAGTGCTTAGCTCGAAAAGTGGATCAAGCAAAGGATTAGGGCCATAATCTGATTGAACAGTGGAATGGGGCTGAAGGGCTGTGTGGCCAACTACAGCTTCCAATTTTATGTCCTGTTCTGAGAAGTAACATGATTGGCTTATTCTTGGCAAACTAGGGCACTTGGACCGCTTAGCCAGAACAACATGACAGGATGCTGATGGGAGAGAAGGGTAATCGAATTCAATTTTGTCCGAAGGCATTAACTTGACTTTGAAGAACAGAGTTCAAAAACAGTTCAGCAAAACTGTGCCTACCTATCAAGATCATTATGAGGACAAAAAGGAATTTCCAAATTTAATTCTGACAGTTAATGCAGATCAGCACAAAGCTGGTTTCCAGAATTAGAGTCTGTCACTATGATTCTGTAAATCACAAAATGGGAAGGAGGATGGGTGTGTGAGAAGGTGAAGATGGATCAAAATTTCCCCTGATGCCATCAGGCAGCACAGCATCATTGAGTTGTTTTCCAATACAGACTGCAAAACATATCAAAACTCTTCATGATCTGATGCCTACTTTCAAACAACCACTTAGATGCCTAATCTATACCATTCCTTAAAGCCTGGATCTAATAAAGATGGTTGAAAAAGATGATCATCTCTCATAGGGCTGGCAAGGAGAGAAAAACCATGATATCCAAAAAAATCCCTAAATTTTGCCCATATTCTCAACCTTTGTTATTGGATTATCTGTCAATTTACAAAAGGAAAAGGGTAAATAGAAACCTAAAATTGCCAACATAGATGATTTTTTTTAGCAAAATTTAATTCCATTTCTACCCAAGAGGGCTGTTGTCTAATTTATCAAAATGTAACAATAAGAGTATATTAACTGCCCCATAATAACATGATAATCCCCCATTCCTTTTATACTTTTGAAGATAATCCTTATTTATACAAGATTGTTTTCCTTGCCATATATGAAGAAATAACTGAAACCAATGAATTAAAAGAAGATTTAGGAACAAAAATTGGTAGAGCTTTAAAATAATCCAGAAATTTACGTAAAATGTTCATTCCAATCGAATTGTAATGGATAAGGGTGATCGTCCCAATACCAAATATTACCCTTAAAGGGATCTTTTTCAAGATATTCTATTTTTTTAAGATAGTGAAAGACCAATTTAATTATCTGGGAATTACAATTACTAGGAGTTGTAAAAACCTATTGAAAGAAATGAATTAGTATTATTGAATCAGACAACCATTTAGATAAATGGTGGTCCTTGAATATATTATCTCGTGGAAGAAACTACAATGATAAATCCACGTTGGTGGTAATAACAGGGAGGCACCTTAGTATCTGAATGATGACTAATGAGGAAAAGGGGAGATGCAACAAGACTCAGGTGCATTGGTGTATCAGTTATTGGAGGTTGGGAGTGCAGGAATAGCAGGTGATGATGAAAGCAAATGGCATGTTGGCCTTTATTGTGAAAGGTTTTGAAGATAGAAACAATGAGGTTTTACTGCAGTTATATTCACCCTTGGTGAGACCACAATCTGAAGTTTGGGTACAGTTTTAATCTCCTAATCTGAGGAAGGAAGTTCTACAGAAAGTTGGTGAGATCAGTTCATTAGATATATTCAAAAGGGAGTTGGATATAGCCCTTATGGCTAAAGGGATCAAGGGGTGTGGAGAGAAAACAGGAATAGGGGACTGAAGTTGCATGATCAGCCATAGTCGTTTTGAATTTAGGTGCAGCTCAAAAGGCTGAAAGGCCTACCCCTGCTCCTATTGTTGGTGATAGCCTGTCTTTCTGTCGCCTCTTGCACGGTTCCAGTACTATCCTCCACATCAACACATTGCAACTATCCGTTATCCAACTGAATTCCACAACTTCTGGTAATTCACTTTCTATAATCAGAAAGAGCCAAGCATTTTTCACTTGTTGCATTGCTGTGTTTGGATTCTAACTCCAGCTTGTATGTCTTTCTCTCTAACTGCTCCTATTCACCCTCAAAAGGGAAAACTCAATTACTACCCTAACTCCGGTCTCGGGTTATCTGTGATCTCTCAAACACATTTTCTGCAACTTAAAAATAATCTGTTTTCTCCTTTACCCATACCAAACAAAGGGTCTTTTACCTGACATTTAAACTAATTTTCTCCTTCTAGATTGTCTCTTGATACCTTATACACATTCTCAATAACTTTCTTCTGAAAAGATTTGTCTCAGAGTAGCCTTGAAAGAGATGTTTGAGGCAGTGGCATTGAAGTCATTGCCTTAATCAGACTAATATACTCTAGTTAGTTTAGCTGAGAGAATACAGGATGGTAAAAGGTCCTTCTGGCCCACAACCCCATGCTGCCCAAATACACGCATGTGACCAATTAACCTACTTATCCCTGTATGTGTTTGGAATGTAAGAGGAAACCCATGTGGATATGAGGAGAATGTACAAACTCTTTACAGCACCGGATTCAGACTCAGGTCGCTGGTGCTGTAATAGTGTTGTGCTAATCGCTACACAAACTGTGCCGCATTTGGAGGGATGGATCCCCGTCATGCCATGTCCAAATATAGTGTCTGCTAGCTCCACAACTTGAATGGATAAACTCCTCTTTTTCTTATGATCTCAGTAGAGTCAACATTAAATAATCAGGAAAATGCAAGAGATGAAAATATAAACCAGATAAAACAAAACTCTAATAGCTGCCTCAAGGATGACTTACAGGGAAACGTAATTTGATCGAGGCATTGTTGACTTAGGAACTTCAGGGAAGTATAAAACTAAACAATGGTGAACTCATGACAATAGGCTTTTAACCAGGATGGAAGATAAAAATAAAGTTCTTTATTGCAGCTTCACAATCTTGTTTTCCACATTTCCCAACTTTGAGAGTTCAAGAGCAACTTTTTACCCATTTCCCTCAGTTAATTTTCTCACCAAATCTGAAATGCCAAAATTACTGATGTAATCAGCTACAATCACTTCTCTCTGGCTCATCTATTGCAACCATAAAGTGTTCTTGGTGTGAAACAGTTACAACTAATCAATCCATCTATCTTCTTCTGAGTGATCATTCAGAGGTCCCTCATTATCATTCTCAAAGACATGTCTATGTTCCTCAGGATTCCATGCTGACACCCTGAGGGATCTTTAAAGCTTTAATAAGATACTTCCTCCATCTTTTCTTTTGTGTCAATGAAAGGCAATGCAAATCTTATTTTCATTCAATACCACTCCATAAACAACTCACAAATTTAGTGTATAACTACAGTGCTAAAGGAGGTCATTTGGTCCAACATGCCTATACTGGTCAAAAAGAGCTACCCACCCAATGCCACCCTCCAGCCCTTAGCTGGCACGTCACAACTTTTCTAGTGTACTTCGAAGCATATTTTTGTCCTGGCCTTCACCACTGTTTCTGGCAGTTACTTTCAAACCCCTACCATCTTTGGGTGAAAGTATTTTTCTCATCTCCCCTCCAATCTTTCCACCAATTGCTTAAAATCTCTGCTTCCTGATTGATGTCTCTCCAACTATGCGAGCTAGAAAGTATCTATTTATATTCCCATGTTCCATCCTGGTTAAAATCTCATCATCCCTAGCTCAAAGTTATTTAGTTTTTCTCTTCCCTGAAATTTCACGGTCAACAATCTGAGTCCCTCGCAATTTAATACCCGTCAATTAAGTCTCTCCTTGGCTGCCTCCTCTCTTTCAAATAAAACACGACCAGCCTATCAAATCGTTCATTAGACTGAGTATTTTCCAGTCTTGGCAACATCCTTTCAGTTCTCCACTATATCTCCCCAGTGCAATCACATTAATCCTGTAATGTGTGACTAAATTTTTACACCATTCATAAGCATAACAAGCATTCCATACAATCCAACAGAGCCTCCGTGCACTTACATTCCATGCCATAGCTAATTATAAAAATCTTGGATGCTTTTTTAAAATTTAATCTTAATTTAATGTAGACAAGAAGCATGGTAACAGGACCTTCCATCTCATGAGCCCATGCTGCCCAAATACCCCATTTAATCTCCGACCCCAGTATGTTTTGAAGGGTGGGAGGACACCGAAGCACCCAGAGGAAGCCAGGGGCTTAGCCAGGTTCTAAAGTTAGGGGAAGAGATCTCGTAAAAAAAAGGCCATGACACATAACAGAGGGTGAGTCAGTGGTTGAATGATGGGCGCACTGATTTTTCGGCTGCGTTGGACTGGGGGGGGTTGGCAGCATTGGCATTGGACTGGATGGGGTGGGGGAGGCTGGCAGCAGTGGCATCAGATCAGAACGGGATGGGGAAGAAGGCGCCACTTTTGAAAAATGCCGTTCCCCCTGAACCCCCCACCCAGCTATGGCACCGGAGGAAACCCACGCAGTCACTGGGAGAAAGTCCAAACACCTTACAGTGGTGGATTTGAACCCGGGTTGCTGGCTTTGTAAGAACATTGTGCCATCCGCTTCCCTAACCATGCCACCATTTACTACTCCATCTCTATATCCTGTTAGTTTGAGGATTCTATGGACAAACACACCAAACTTCTCCATACCATGTTGCACCACCCCCTCATTGCCAGAGCTGCTGTAATGGCAGCATTGCCACTGGTAGGGACCTGTGGAGAGTGGAAGCAGAGACAACGCACCCCCTCAGGGTCCTCACACCCAGTCTTACTGCTAATGGCTCCATACAGACTTTAAGTGGACTGAAATGGGGAGAACACCCCACCCCC
Source organism: Narcine bancroftii (assembly GCF_036971445.1). Taxonomy (NCBI): domain Eukaryota; kingdom Metazoa; phylum Chordata; class Chondrichthyes; order Torpediniformes; family Narcinidae; genus Narcine; species Narcine bancroftii. The sequence continues at coordinate 239,609,580 of NC_091470.1, forward strand.
ACCCCACTGAGAAGGAGGAGCAGAGGACATGATCCAATGGGATGGTGACCACGGTGGCGGACCAGTGAGGGGTTCTGCAGCTGAAGAACACATAGGCATCGGGCTACTGACGAATTGAAAGGCGAGGAACCCACTTAGGCCGCAGGCTGCTGGTGACTTGCGGCTAAGGGACTCAGACCAGGCTGCAGACTACTGGAGACTGGCTCCAAACTCGCTGAAGGGGTACCAGGTATCGGAACTAGGATGTAAGAGGGTGCCCAGGAGAGACGAGCTCCTAAGCCACTAAAGGTTTCCTGATCACGTCAGAGGTTTGGATCTGGAGCTCAGGGTGCCAATTATTTGGTCTGAAGTCTGTGTGGCTGCAGAGGCTACGAGAGTGCTGGACGCGAATCCACCAACACTCGGTGACTTCTGCTTCTATTTCTTAAGGGGCACTGGGTAATTTCTGATGATGGCGAATCATTGTCTGCCTTACTGCAAATTAAATTCAATTTAGTGTAATATTACATTTTATTGCATGACTATAAAAGAAACTACTCTTAAAATGCATTGCTTACATTGTCTAGATTTGAATTCATTTTGCCATCTTTTGAATCATCCACAAGTTTGTGTATCATGCCCAGACATTTAAGTCTGATTTTTATATTTACAACAGACATTAAGCCCCAAGTGTTGAACCTCGCAGGTAACAGCCCTTGAGTTTTACATTCAACATTCAAAAATAGTGGTGTTATCACTGGATTACTAATCTAGATGCCCAGGGCATCATCCTGGGGACACTGGTTTGAAACCAACCACAGAAGATGATAAGAAACTAGAATCCAAATTCTAATCATGACCCATATAAACCATGATCAGATGTTGTAAAGACTCATCAGGTTCACTGATGTCTTGTGCAGAAGAAATCTGTCACCCTTCCCTGATCTTACTGACACAGGACCAACAGCAAGGTGGATGATTCTGAACTATCCTCTGAAATGTGCTGGCAAATTATTCCATTGTAATAAACTATTCGAAAGCACAAAGGAAGACTATTGTAGTGGATGGAGGTCAAATCCTGGACCCAACCTACTTCAACAGCTTTAATCAATGGATCTTCCTCCAATCATAAGGTCAGAAGTAGGGAAGTTCACTGATTTTCGCATGATGTTAAGTACCAAAAGTGAATCTGCAGGTAATGAGGCAGTCCACATCCAAATGCAGCAAGATATGGACATTATCCAAGTCTTGGCTGATAGGTGGCAAATATCATTCAGATTATGCAAGTGCCAAGGAATGACAATATCCAACAAAATCCTGCAACCAAACTCCTGGTTTTCAATGAATTCCCCACTATCACCATTGAGAGAAATTGAACTGGGGTAGCCATACGTACAATGAAGTTACAAGAGCAGGTTCGATGCCAGGAATCCTGTGGTGAGTAACTCACCTTCTACATCCCTAAAACCTATCCACCATCAACAAGGCTCCTCTCAGGAGTGTGATGGAATACTCCCCACGTGTCAGGTGGGGTGCAACTTCAACACCATACAGAATATTCCAGCCTACAAAAAAGGAAACCCATCCGCAAACATTCACCACATGTGCACAGAAGCAACAGTTTGTACCATTTGCAGAATATGCTGAAGCAACTCACCAGCAGGGGGACTGAAACAGAGTATGCTGGATCTGCAATGGAGACTTCCCACCTCATGGCCTGCCTCATGATGCTGTTGACAGCAACTTTAAAGAAAATAAACTTTTCCTTCATCCATGTGTTGTCTAAGAACTCATCCATACGAATACAAGATGAAACATGGTGTCAGAAGTGGGACGAACGAAATTAGAATGAAATACTTTAAAAGGTAAAATCTAAAGTCAGCAACTGATCAGTGAAGAGAAGCTAACACAGTGAAAAATGGAAGGATTACATCCACCAGCAAAATTTCAGCTGACAGGTAATGTGGCTGAAAATTGGAACAGATTTAAATTGTATTTTGGTGTGTAACATCATGTATTTAGTGGCAGTCAGAGCTGACAACAAAAGTGATAAAGTGAAAGTGTCAGTTTTCTTACATGTTGTGGGTGATGAAGCCCTGGAGGTGTAAAATAACCACATTTGCTGCTGAAGGAGACCAAATTAAACTGGAAACAATAATGGAACAGTTTGAGGCATACTGCATACATAAATGTAACATGACATTTGAGAGGCACAGATTATACACATGTGTACATCCGGTACCGCACGGATGGCAGTCTCTTCAATCTGAGGCGCCTGCAAGCTCACACCAAGACACAAGAGAAACTTGTCCGTGAACTACTCTTTGCAGATGATGCCGCTTTAGTTGCCCATTCAGAGCCAGCTCTTCAGCGCTTGACGTCCTGCTTTGCGGAAACTGCCAAAATGTTTGGCCTGGAAGTCAGCCTGAAGAAAACTGAGGTCCTCCATCAGCCAGCTCCCCACCATGACTACCAGCCCCCCCACATCTCCATCGGGCACACAAAACTCAAAACGGTCAACCAGTTTACCTATCTCGGCTGCACCATTTCATCAGATGCAAGGATCGACAATGAGATAGACAACAGACTCGCCAAGGCAAATAGCGCCTTTGGAAGACTACACAAAAGAGTCTGGAAAAACAACCAACTGAAAAACCTCACAAAGATAAGCGTATACAGAGCCGTTGTCATACCCACACTCCTGTTCGGCTCCGAATCATGGGTCCTCTACCGGCACCACCTACGGCTCCTAGAACGCTTCCACCAGCGTTGTCTCCGCTCCATCCTCAACATCCATTGGAGCGCTCACACCCCTAACGTCGAGGTACTCGAGATGGCAGAGGTCGACAGCATCGAGTCCACGCTGCTGAAGATCCAGCTGCGCTGGATGGGTCACGTCTCCAGAATGGAGGACCATCGCCTTCCCAAGATCGTATTATATGGCGAGCTCTCCACTGGCCACCGTGACAGAGGTGCACCAAAGAAAAGGTACAAGGACTGCCTAAAGAAATCTCTTGGTGCCTGCCACATTGACCACCGCCAGTGGGCTGATAACGCCTCAAACCGTGCATCTTGGCGCCTCACAGTTTGGCGGGCAGCAGCCTCCTTTGAAGAAGACCGCAGAGCCCACCTCACTGACAAAAGGCAAAGGAGGAAAAACCCAACACCCAACCCCAACCAACCAATTTTCCCTTGCAACCGCTGCAATCGTGTCTGCCTGTCCCGCATCGGACTGGTCAGCCACAAACGAGCCTGCAGCTGACGTGGACTTTTTACCCCCTCCATAAATCTTCGTCCGCGAAGCCAAGCCAAAGATACAGAAAACAGAAAAAAGTATTGATTAATATGTACTGAATTGATAAACAGAAGCAAAACGTGTGAATTAGGTGGACTGACCAACTTGCTGATAAAAGACAGACTTGTGTGTGATATTCCAGATAAAAGTCTAAGGGGAAGACTGCTAAGAGAGCAAAATTTAGACGTGGAAAAAGCCATAGCACTCTGTAGAGCTGCAGAAACTATAAAAATGCAGGCAAAAGAGCTGTTCAGTGAAACTAGCTGCAACGTGGATCTAGTGACCAAAAACAGACATAAACCATTTAACAAAAAGTGGAAAGAGAGGCATGGCCAGTGAACAAAAATAAAAGGGACAAAAATAAAAGGGACAATCAAAAGCCCCAGTACACAACACCTACCAAAGAATTGTCCAGTATATGGTAAAACATTCTATATATGCAACAAAAACAAACATTACGCACATTTCTGTAGGAACCAAGTGCAACAAAGCAAGGTTCATACAGTAGATGAAAGGGAGATAGAGGAATTCTATGTAAACATTGTGACTGAAAACAAGAAAGAAGACAGAGATTGGATGTTGAGATTAAAAGTGAATGATATATACATTTCAGTTAAATTGGATGCTGGAGCACAAATTAATGTAATATCAGAGACTAATTTTAAGGAGATTAGAACCAGACCAAAGATGTATGGAACAAGAGTGAAGGTGACAGGATATTCAGGTTCCGATATACCAGTGCAAGGAGAATGCATGGTCAAAGTGAAATACAAGGACAAAGAGCACATGCTAGCATCATGGTACCAAAGGATGTACAGGCCATACCAGGTTAAACAGCCTGTGAAAAACTGAACCTGGTAAAAAGAATCCTCATTGTGGAAATGAAAGGAGAGACAGTCTATGATGAACTCAAGGAAGAGTACAATGTCCTATTTCAGGGTTTACGCTGCCTTCCAGTAGAACACATGATCAGAGTGGATAAACATGTGCCTCCGATAATACATCCATGCAGAAAAATTCTATTTGGGCTTCAAAAGCAACTAAAGGCAGAGTTGGACAGGATGGAAAGCCTGAACATGATTCAGAAGATAGATGAGCCAATGGAGTGGGTGACTTCACTCGTTGTTGGGGACAAAAAGAATGGAAAGCTTAGAATTTCCCTGGATCCAAGAGATCTAAACAGAGCAATAAAGAGAGAACACTTTAAGCTTCCGACGTGTGAAGAAATTGTGCTACAGTTTGCAAATGCAAAGTTTTTCAGCAAATTAGATACATCATCAGGATTTTGGCAAATGAAATTGGATGAAGCAAGTTCAAGACTGTGCATGTTAATTTGGCAGATACAGGTTACCATTCGGAATTGCCTCAGATCCTGAAATGTATCACAAAACTATCCATATGGTCTATGACACACATGTCAAACTCTGGCCCGCGGGCGATATAATTATATTTGGCCCGCAAGATCATATCAAAAATGTATTAGAGGTGGCCCGCTGGCCGCCGCGCCAGTGTAGCGCATGCACAGTAACCGCTGTGTCCCAGGGTGAGAGAGAGAGAGAAAAATCCTGGTCCTTGAAAAGTGGTGGTGGGTGGTTTTATAAACACGCTGTCGTGTCTCCCGCCCACTCCCCCACCGCAGCGTGGCCTGGCCGGTGTCAGGGGAAGCCAAGTCCGCTTCCCAGCGCCCGGAACCCCAGTGGCACAGCGTTTCTTGGAGCTGCAGATGGAGTCGGGACGCCGGAGGGAAGATTGGGGCTCCCCGCCGGGCGATGGGGGCGCCGGCCGCCCTGCGCCTTCCCACCAGACCAGTGGCAGGTGCCCGGTGTACACGTAGAGAGCGAGGCTGGTCGGGCAGGTAGGGTGGAACCCCCCGCCAATCTCGGGAGTGGCATGGGCTGGATCGGGATTAGCCGCGCTCACCTGCTCCTCCACCGCTGACCGGGATCCCAGCGCGGTTCTGAGCGCGGAGACTGCCCTGGAAAGGTCCTGGGACACCGGCACGGAGAGAAGAGCAGGGTCCGTAGAACATTACAGATCAGAAACAGGCCCTTCGGCCCTTTGACTCTACCTTGTGAAAACCCAACACTGGAGAAACTCAGCGGGTTAAACTGTATCCTTTATCCAGCAGAGAGGTACCTGACAATGTTTGGCCCTTGATCCCCCTCATCAATGTATGAACGAAAGTCTGTGGTTCTCATAAAAACACCTGAAGGGAGAAACTCAGCAGGTCAAAGGGGGTCCAGGAGAAACTCAGCAGGTCAAAGGGGGATCCAGGAGAAACTCAGCAGGTCAAAGGGGGGTCCGGCAGAAACTCAGGGGGGGCCTGACCTCGCCAGGACCGTTGCCCACTCCCCCTCCCTGCCGCAGGCCGACCTGCGACTCACGGTGACGGGGCCACTGATCCGCCGAGATGCCACCCTGCAGCGAGAGCCGATGCCCCCGCACTGTCGATGTCCAACCCGATCACCCGCAAACCCCGCCCTCCCGCACACAGGCCTGAGTAAGTATTATGAACTTTAATCTCAGGATAAAACGATCTTCCAATAGTTTCATGTCACAGTGATAAATATATTCCTGGTTAAAAATAGTCCTGCACCTGGATACAAGCTCATTAGGCATAAAACTTGAAAAGTGTGTCAATCAAAGGATATCTGTACCAATGGAAAAAGGGCATGGCAAATAACCCTGCTAGAGTTCATGCCCACAATCAGTCAGCCATTTGATTGTTTCAGGAATCATCTTATTCTCCCACATTCTCAATAGCCCTCAGATTTTACTATTCAACAGCACACTAGCAACATTTGACAAATCCTCTATAGAGAAATATTATTTATTGAATATTTTATTTCTCATTTGTTAATGCTTCTGGAAAGAGTTTATCCAAAACTATTATTAAACATTTATTTTAATAAGAAAAAGTTTAACATTACATATGTTGAAAGAAGAGAAAACATGCAGATGTTGTTGAAAATTTTCAATAAATATTTAGTTTGGCCCTCGACTTAGTCCAAGTTTTTAATTTTGGCCCTCCATGAATTTGAGTTGGACACCCCTGCTCTATGAGAACCTGGACGGAGTTGATACCTCAATGGATGACATCATAGTATGAAGAACCAGAAGAATGGAGCATGATGAGAGACTAAGGAACAAGGAAGGCAAACCTGAAGCTGAATAGAGAGAAATACCAGCTTGAGGTGCCAGAACTAACATCTGTAAGAGACATTATTGGCAGTGAGGGCATCAGTCCAGGTCCCAGAAAGGTGCCCACTATTGGAAACATGCCAAGACCACAATGAAAAAAGAACATACAGAGGTTTAATGGAATGTTCAACTGTATAGGTAAATTAATATCAAACCTCTGAGAAAAGATGGTTCCATTGAGAGAGTAACAGAAAATAACATTGAATGGGAGTGAGATCACGAGCATGAAAAGTCATGGAGGGAACTAAAGAAACTACTCACAGAGGAACTAGTTCTGAGGTTTTATGACCCAGCGAGACCCACCAAGGTATCATCAGACACATCGAATAGTGGGCTCGGTGCAGTTCTTCTGCAAAAATATGATGACTGGCAACCTATTGCATATGCATCATGCTCAATGATAGACGTGGATTGAAAAAAGAACATACAGAGGTTTAATGGAATGTTCAACTGTATAGGTAAATTAATATCAAACCTCTGAGAAAAGATGGTTCCATTGAGAGACTAATTGAAAAGGAGCTGCTCAGCATCACGTACGCCTGTGAAAGATTTTATCAGTTTCTGTCAGGAGAACCAATCAGTGCAGAGATTGACCATAAGCCCTTGAATGCAATGTTCCAAAAGCCATTAAATGAATGTCCACTTACAATACAAAGAATGCAACGCTATACACTGATTGTGGCGTATACTCCCGGTAAGCTAAAGTACACAGCAGACACGTTGTCTCGAGCGGTTGACATGAGCGAGCCCGCAAACACCAAAATGAATGAAGATGTGAATGCCTTCGTGGATATGATCACGTGTACTGCCCATATCAGATGCAAAAATGGAGCTCAACGTCAGAGACAAACAAAGATGAAACACTGAGACAAATGAGAAAAAAACATCTTGGATGGGTGGCCCAACATGAAACACTACTGTTCACCTGATGTTGCAATGTACTGGAACTGCAGGGTGGAACTATCAGTGGTTGAAGACATCATCTACAAAGGAAGTAAAATCCTCATCCCAAAAAGTTTGAGAAAAGGATCCATGGAGGATATCTCGGAATCTAAAATTGTAGGAAAAGTGCATGAGAGGTGATAACTGGACAAGAATCAACAATGATAAAACAAATGAAATGTCAAACTGTACAAAATAGCAGAAATATCAATCAAGCAATCCTGCAGAACCACTAAAACCACGCCCAGCACCATATAGACCTTACCAGAAGGTAGGCACTGACCTATTCAAATATCAAGGGAAGGACTATCTTGTTGTCATAGAGGTGTGTAAATCGAACACCACCACTGCAGATGCTGTAATAAGAGATATGAAACCCATATTCTCTAGACATGGCGTGGCAAGCGAGGTCTTCATAGATAATGGACCCGATTTTTTCAATTTAAAGTTCCGACAGTTTGCCAATTCGACGGAGATCCAAACATATGGTAACAAGACCATCCACTTCCAGATCGGCCAGCGGAATTCTCATGGAGGTTCACCATTTCGTCCCTCCCAACTTCCATTCTGGATGTTGACTTCCTCCCCCACGGACTCCTAGTCGACTCCCGAGGTAGGCGACTTGTCGACACCTGCATCTTGCAATCTGTTCACCCCAACACCTTCCACACAGAGCAGCCAAAGATGGCTACAGTCAGCGCATCCAAGGATGAGTTTCAGAGCATCCTGGATGAGTTCCCATTCCTCCTCAAGCTGCAGTTCTCTGCCTCTTCACCACGCCACGGGGTGTTTCATTATATCTCCTTCCAAGGCCCACCGGTCCATGCCAAAGCACGCCGGCTCCCGCCGAATAAGCTCCAGATAGCAAAAGAGGAGTTCTCACATCTGCAGGAACTGGGGATCATTCGACGCTCCAACAGTCCACAGGCCTCGCCGCTCCAGCTGGTCCTGAAAGTCTCCAGTGGCTGGCACCCCTGCGGAGATTATCGACGGCTTAATGACGCGACAGTACCTGACCGTTACCCCATCCCTCACATTTAGGACTTTATGGCCAATCTGCATAGTGCGAGGATGTTCTCCAAGGTCGACCTGGTCCGCAGGTATCATCAAATCCCGGTGCACCTCAAGGACATCCCCAAAATGGCCATCATCATCCCCTTCAACTCGTTCGAATTTCTACACATGCCTTTTGGGCTCAGGAACCCCACCCAGATCTTCCAGCGCCTCATGGATATGGTGGGTAGGGATTTGAATTTCGTGTTCATTTATCTGGACAACATTCTTGTCCCCAGCAGAGATCGGGCACAACACAAGTCTCACCTGTGCACCCTCTTCTCCTGACTGGCCAACTTCGGCCTATCGATCAACGTAGCCAAATGCCAGTTCATGAAAGAGTCCATGCACTTCTTGGGCCATACCATCATGGCTGAAGGTGCTATACCAGCTGCTGCGAAGGTCGCTGCAATCAGAGAATTTCCACTCCCAGACAACCTCAAGGGGCTACAAGAGTTCGCAGATATGGTCAACTTCTATAACCGATTCATTCCAGGCGCTGCACGCATCATGCAGCCGCCCTTCGCCCTCATCACAGCCAAGGACAAGACACTCACCAGGACTCCAGAGGCCAACAGAGCGTTCAAAGCCACGAAAGTTGCCCTCGCGAAGGCTACCCTGCTTGTCCACCCACGCACCGACCTTCATATGGCGCTCTCCGTAGATGCCTCTGCCACCGCTGTTGGTTCCATCCTGGAGCAGCAGGTTAACGAACAGTGGAAACCACTGGCATACTTTAGCCAACTTCTTCGTCCATCAGAGCGCAAGTATAGCGATTTTGATCGTGAATTGCAGGGCATGTACCTTGCTGTGTGTCATTTTCACTATTTCTTGGAGAGGAGGCCTTTCACCATTTTCACCAACCACAAACCCCTCGCTCAGGCGCTCATTATGGCTAGAGATCCATGGTCAGCCCGCCAACAGCATCACCTGTCCTTTGTGTTGGAGTTCACCACCGACATTTAGCACAAGGCAGGGAAAGACAATGTCGTCACCGATGCACTCTCCCGACCGGCCATTTGCTCACTGATACCTGGCCTAGACTACGACCAGCTTGCCCAGTATCAGAAGTCCGACGAGGAGATGCAGGCCTTCTGGACTGCCATCACGGGCCTGCGGTTCCAGGACCTCCCGACTCCTCTTGGTGATGATACCGTCCTGTGCTATGTCTCCATGAGCACCCTGTGACCAGTGGTTCCCCAGCAATGGCACAGGCAAGTCTGCCACCATATCCATGACCTTTCCCACCCTTCCATCAGGTCCATGGTTTGTATAGTGGCAGAATGCTTCGTCTGGCACGGGCTTCGAAAGCAAATTGAAGACTGGGCCAGATCCTGCACCCATTGTCAGCTTTCCAAGATACACAGGTACACCAAAGCACCCGTGCAGGATTTTAAACACGTCCGAGAATGGTTCAGCCACATGCGTGTGGACATCGTCAGCCCCTTACCCGTTTCCCAAGGTAACCATTACCTTTTCACAGTGGTAGACCACACCACTCGTTAGCCCGAAGTGATCCCGATGCCAGATGCCTCCACGGACTCCTGCTCCCGAGTACTTTTGACCAGTTGGGTTGCCCAGTTCAGCGTCCCGACCCACCTCACCAGCGAACGTGGCACGCAGTTCACCTCCGCACTCTGGGCACAGCTCACCAACAGACTGGGAATCAAGCTGTATCACACAACGGCCTATCACCCAGAGGCCAATGGACTGGTCGAGCGATTGCACCGCCATGTTGTTGGCGCTTATGGCCTGCCTCACCGGCCCTGACTGGGTAGATGAGCTGCCTTGGGTACTCCTGGGCATCCGCATGACACCCAAAGAAGACCTGCAGGCGTCATCGGCTGAGCTGGTCTACGGTTCACCACTAGCCCTGCTCGGTGAGTTTATCAATGCACCTCACAACCTGCAACAGTCACTGCACGGTATGCTTCCCCACCTCCAGGCCCAGTTGGACTCCTTCACACCCCCACCACTGCCCAGACACGGCACACGGGCCTCTTACGTCCCAAGCAAGCTGTATTCCGCAGAGTATGTTTTTATCAGGCAAGGCCCTTCCACAGCACCCCTTCAAAGACTGTATGAAGGGCCGTACAGAGTTCAGGATCCACCTTCACACTGGTGGTAAAAGGGAACTGTTCACTGTGGACAGGTTAAAGCCAGCGCACCTCAACCCCAATGAGCCAGTGGTCACGGCTCAACCCAAGAAGTGAGGCTGCCCAGCAACAAAAGGACCTTGGAGCCAGTTCTGAGGGGGGCTGTGTGGCGGCATGCCATTAGGCAGGTGAACCGGCCCCACAGGTCACACCCACGGCAGGGCAGCCAGCCAAAATAGCGCCATCGGGGGTTTCTCCCTGATCTCGGCACCAGGCTCAGAAGCCCGCGCTCTGCGGCCCACATGATTCCCCAGCGACTTCAGGGCCCCCGGCACAGTTCTCAGCCAGGTCCGGCTGGGAGCATAACACCAGCCAGGCAGACCTGAATAAAGGAGTTTTTGCTCACTGAACTCAACCCGTCTGGTTGTGAAATCATTCAGTAACAGAGTAGCCGCCGCTACACATCTACCATTTAATATACAATTGTAGTGGCTGCTGTAGAGCTACTAAAGCAATACACACATACCAGGTTAGTCAACACATGACTGTCTTATTTAGACTTTACAGGCTTCTTTTATATACCTCACATCCTGGGCTCCACGGGACAGGGTTGGACATCATTATGAGATTGCTGCCGATCCACGGGACCAGCAGGTTTAAATTAAGCTCTGTGAGCGTCCCACGCCTTCCGGCAGGAGACTGCATAAACCAACGTGCCATTACTCAGTATGCAGCACTGCGCAGATGCAGTCCATTAAATGGCTACATACACAGCTGTCTCTTACGCTCCACGTACCCGCCAAAGAACCATAATGGCAATGGTTCTCAATACCGCACTGTGCACCCGCTCGGCCCGCTACACTAGCCCCTCCCAGAACTGCAACCAGAAACTAAAACACCGGCTCCATCCATCTTAGGTAGACGCCCTCGCCGTCTGGGCTGGAGGCAATGAATGGGTGATGTGCGATCCATGAGGGCAGGCTCGAGTCTGTCCACACTAAACAGCTGCAAATGCCCTCCAATGTCCCAAAGTATATACAACCCCGTCCTTCTTAATCATGTGGAAAGGGCCCTCATACGGTCATTGTAACAGTGCTCCTATACCTGGCTGCGTACAAAAACAAAATCAACGTCAAAGAGTGGTGGGGCACATGCCGTTTAGGGGTTCCATGCCAGTTTGTAGGAACAGGTTTGCTGATTGCCATACCACGTTGAAGCTGCTGAAGGACGTCCAGGTCAGAGTTGGATGTCCCCTGGAACTGTAAGGACAGTACCATAAACCATCTCTGCGGATGATGAAGAAAAATCTTCCTTTGGAGACCTGCGCACTCCAAGTTGAACCCATGGTAACTCATCACCCAATTGGGACCGGTGAGTCAGGCCTTGTGCAGACTTGAGTTGCTGGTGGAAACGTTCCACAAGGCCATTGGACTGTGGGTGATACGCTGTGGTGTGGTGCAGGTGTGTACCACAATAGCACGCAAGGGCAGTCCATAATGCAGAGGTGAATTCTGCTCCACGATCTTTAGTTATGTGCATCAGGACACCAAATCTAGAGATCCAATTGACAATGAATGCTCTGGCGCATGTCTCAATGTCACTGAATTTTGGCAGTCTGGCAGGAGGTACATGTACGGACCCATTGCGCTACGTCTTTTTTCAGTCCATGCCATACATATTTATTCGACATGAGCTTGATGGATATTCTGATTGACAGATGAGACAAGCTGTGTATCTGGTCAAAAAGGCGTCACCTCCAAGATGCTGGAAACACTGGTCCAGGGTAGGGATAGTCCAGGACAGTCTGATACTGTCACAAAGTAGGGTTGGGCCACCCAGTTACGGTGCCACCTGTTGCATGTACAGGTTCATAATGGCTGTACCATATGCTTGAACATTGGGGTCCATGGTCAGGATTATCAATGCCACCCTGAATATGATGTACAGTTGGTCTGGAAAGCATTTCGGCAATGAGATTGTTTTTACCCAAGTCGTGGCGCATGTCCACCATGAATTTGGAACTATATGACAAGTGATGCTGCTGCCTGGCCAACCATGGATCCGTTATTTTGCTGTGTCCGTAAACACAGTGAAATGCTAACCCTCCTAAACATATCAGAAGTGCCCTGTGGCCAAATACAATGCCAATAGTTCCCGACCAACTGCACTATATTTAATCTCCGATGGCCGTAGATGTCAGCTAAAGAAAGCGAAGGGTTGGCAATGGCCATCAACGTACTGCTCAAGAACTGCCCCCAGGGCCGTATCCGAGGCGTCAGTGCTAAGTGTCAAGAAAGTGTTAGGGTTAGGATGGGTGGGCATTGCTGCGTTGGCCAAAGAGTCTTTGGCAGTCATAAATGCAACCTCTGCCTCTGTTGTCCAGGTAACCTTCCTGTGTTTTGTGGTGAGGATCTGAAACGGTAGTCAAAGAATGTCAGCAGCTGCTGGAATGAACTGGTGATAGAAGTATGTCATGCCCAAAATTTCTGCAGACCCTTAACCGTGGTAGGTTTTGGAAAAGTACAGACTGGGCCTACCTTGGTGGATAAGGGAAAGACATCATTGGCCATGATCCTGTGTCTCAGGAAGTCAATGGTGGACTTACCAAATTGATATTTGCCAGGGTTGATGGTAAGACAGAATTCCTCCAGCCATTGGAACAGGCAGCGTAAATGCTCAGTCTGACTAGCTACGAGGATGTCATCTAAGTAGATGTAAGGGAACTCTAAATCCCTGCCCAATGCATCCATAACCCGCTGGAACATTTGAGTGGCATTCTTCAACCCATATGGCATCCTAAAAAAATCAAAATGCCCAAAAGGGGCAATAATTGCTGGTTTAGGAATGTCATCCTTACGGACCAGGATCTGATGGTATCCCTTGACAAGATCAACTTTGGAGAAAAGACAGCAATTGTGCAGATGGGCTGCAAAATTTTGTATACGATGGATAGGATATCTGTTGGGTATAGTTTTATTATTGAGCCTAAGGTAATCGCCGCAGGGTCTCCATTCACCTGTTTTCTTGGGTAACATGTGTAACGGTGATGCCCAAGGACTGTTAGAGCGCCAAATGATACCTAATTCCTCCATTGCAGTAAATTCTGCCCTTGCCTGCTGCAGTTTATCAGGTGGAAGACGATGAGGCCTGGCATAAATCGGTGGAACCGCAGTGTCTATGCAATGGGAGACACCATGGGCTATTTTTGAGGTATTGAAATTAGGGGAGAGAATACCGAGAAATTTGTTGAGCAGGACAGCATAGGAATCTTTGTGCAGGGAATGCATCCCCAGTTGGGAAACTCTCCCTTTGCTGCATACCAGTGGGTATGTTTGAAAAGTGGTGGCAGGAACCAATACCTTCTGCTTCACGTCTACTAGCAAGTCATGGGACCTTGAAAAATCTGCACCCAAAATGGGCTGTGCAACGGAAGCCAAGACACAATTCCAATGGAATGTCACCCCTCCTATCCCAATTGTGACCCGTCGTGTGCCAAAGCTGGCAATGGTAGACCCATTTGCTGCTTGAAGAGCCAGGTGTTGTTGTTTATGTGTTTTTTTCAAACTAGGTTGGCGGGATCAAACTGACCTCAGCACCCATGTCTACGAGAAACCTGCACTCACCAGTGTCATCTTGAAGATACAGTAGGCTGGTACTTATGCCAGCTGCTGAGGCCACTACTGGCAGCCGGCTTTTTCGTTTCCCAACTTTTTTCTGTAATAGCTACATGGCAGGACACATTTATGGGCATTTTTCCCCAACGGTGATGTTAAAAACACCATTCTCGCCGCCTGTCAGCGCATTCCTCCTTCTTTGTCTGAACCACGGACACAGGATGCAGGAGATATATTTGATGTGTAAACAGGCTGTATGTGAACAGACTCTTGCGTGGGAGTATGATAGAGCCTGTCAGCCTCCTGCACTTCATCATGGAACAGCAGAAATCCATGTTAGCGATTGGTATGGCGACATGACCCAGGAGTAGAGTCTCAAAAATAAGCAATGAGAATGGCCATCTGCTAATGGTAGCATCTCATTCATTAGCTCAGATGGATTCCTGTCACCCAGTCCCTCCATATTTAAAAGCTGCATGCTCATGTCTGGTCAATTGCAGTATGTCCAGGAGAAATTAGTGGAACCTGGTAAACTGGTTGTCTAATGGGGGGATTGGCAATAAATTCACTGACTCTCGATGCGGTAGCAGGGTCCAATTCACCTATGACATGCCAGAATTTTGTGTCCTCTGCTGTTATGCAATGAAGACAAAACTGGGTTTCAGTCTGATTAACCCATACCCGAGGTTGATGGGTCCAGAAAGGAGGTAAGTGAAGTCTCATCACATTAACTACCGCTATGGTGGTAGTTATGTCCATAATAACCAGATTCAGGCTCCGGCTGAATCTTGCAGTCAGGGTCACCAATTGTAGCAGCTACTTCAGTAGAGCTACTAATGCAATACACATACACCAGGTTAGTCAACACGTGACTGTCTTATTGAGATTTTACAGGCTTCTTTTATATACCTCACATCCCGGGCTCCATGGGATGGGGTGGGACATCATTATGAGTTTGCTGCTGATCCACGGCACCAGCAGGTTTAAATTAAGCACCATGAGCATCCTGCGCCTTCCAGCAGGAGACTCCGTAAATCAATGTGCCATTACTCGGCATGCAGCACTGCGCGCGTGCAATCCATTAACTGGGTGAGTACCCAGCTGTCTTATGGCTCTGCAAGGCCGCCAAAGAACCATGCCAGCAATGGTTCGCAATACCACACTGGCGACAGTTTGCAATACCACACTGTGCCCACTAGATAGCCGCTACACAATATTAGCATATACAATCATTAATTGTTATCAAAAATTACTAATTAAGAGGAGTGGATAAGATAGAACAGGTGGATAGATAATTATCCATAAAATCCATATATGGTTTCCAAACACTATAACAATTTTCAACACAATTCCTTAAACTATGCGTAATTTTTTTCCAAAGGTATACAATTTCACATTTCATTATACCACCTACTTAATAATACTTCTCTATCCTCTTTCCATGATATCACCATACATTGCTTTGCAGTTGCTATTGAAACACTTAAAAAATTTTCTTGGTATTTGTCCAATTTCAATTTTATCTCCTTTTGATGGATATCTCCAAGTAAAAATATTCTTGGATCCTTTGGAATCTTTATCTTCGTAATTTGCCCTAATAATAAACTCAGTTCATTCCAAAACCTTTTCACTTTTTCACAAGACCACACTGAACACAAAAAAAGTCCCTATTTATTTTGCACATCAAAAACAGTTATTTGATGAAGAAAATTATATTGAACCATTTGATATCTAACATTTACTGTATTCATAACACTTTCATAACAGAATTTTGACCAAATCTCCTCCTGAATTTGTATATTGAAATCTTTCTCCCATCCTATTTTTGATTTATATAAATCTTTTTTCTTTGCAGTCTCTTGTAAATTTATATACATATTAGTAATAAATTTCTTAACAACAAATGTATCTGCTATTATATCTTCAATTTGACTTTGTTTAGAGAGTCTCAAATCTATTTCCGGCCTCTTTTTCAAATACATTTTTAATTGATAATATGCAAAAATTGTAATATGATGTATATGGCATTTATCTTTTAACTGATCAAAAGTTAAGAAAAAGAGATCCTAAAAAAAATCCTTTATTCTCTGTAAACCTTTACTCTACCAATGATCAAATAAAGAATTATTCAAAGTTAAAGGAAGAAGTTAATACCTTACTGTTTGATTTGACTTGGCTGCCACCAGGGGGCTGACACACAGTATGTAGATCCGTAATGGAGGCTTGCAGCCTCATGGCCTGCCTCATGGTGCTGTTTACAACAACTTTAAAGTAAAGAACCTTTTCCTTCATCCATGTGTTGTTTAAGAACTCACATATATGAATATAAGATGAAACAGGTTTAACATGACCTGCCATGCACAAAGCTATGTTGACTATCTCTAATTACTCCATGGCTATCTAAATAATTATATATCTGATCTTTTAGAATGCCTTTTAATAATTTACCTACTACTGATGTCAGGCTCACCAACATACAATTACCAGGATTATTTCGGAGCATTTTTTGAAAAATGGAACAGTGTGAGCTATCCTCCAATCCTCCAGCATCACACCCATGGCTAAGGACGTTTTAGATATTTCTGCAGTGCCCCTGCAATTTCTACACTAGCCTCCCTCAATCTCCGAGGGAATATCTTGTCAGGCCCTGGTGATTTATCCTCCCTTATTTGCTTTTAGTCAGCAAATATCGGTTTCATGTCTCGTTTTCCTTACTATCCATGACTCTGTAGCCTTTTCCATATAAATTTGACCAACTCTGATTTTCAAGGGGACCAATTTTATCCTTTACTAAACTTTTGCTTTTAATATACCTGTAGAAAACCTTAGGATTTTCTTTCACATTGTCTGTTAAAGCAACCTTATGTCTTCTTTTAGCCTAACTGATTTATTTCTTGAGATATTTTTCTTGCATTTTTTATACTCAAATACCCATGTTGCCTATTCCTGTTGTACCCTCTCTAAACTTCCAAACCAGATCCCCAATATCCCTCAAAAACTTAGGTTCCCTATACCTTCTAACCTTGCCTTTGATCCTGACAGGAACATACAAACTCTGTACTCTCAAAATGTCACCTTTAAAGGTCCTCCACTTATTTTGCACATCTTTTCCCGAAAACAATTTATCCCAATCCACGCATTCTTGATCCTTTCTCATTTCCTCATAATTGGTCTTTCTCCAATTTAGAATCTCAACCCGAGGTCCATAATTAACTTGAAACTAATGGCATTATGATCAGTGCCCCCTTACACCTGTCCTGTCTCGTTCCCTAATAGAAGATCCAGTATTGCACTCTCTTCTAGTTGGTACCTCTTTATATTTATTTAGAAAACTTTCCTGAACACGTTTGACAAACTCCAAGCCATCTAGCCCTTTTGCATATGGGAGTCTCAGTCAATATGTGGATAGCTGTCTGCTATCTCTCTACAGATTTGTGCCTCCAATTCTCGCTGACTACTGGGCGATCTATAATACAGCCCCATGAGTGTGGGCTATTCAGGATGGGCTACTAAATACTGAAAGAATGACAAGATGCCACAGTGGTGGAAATGGTGGAAATAGAGTACTCACGTAACACTGTACAATGAAGGGAATACATAGACATGGGATTAAGGAGGTGGAGCGACTTTGAACAGTTTTCTTTTCTCTAAATAATTTATTGTGAATAAAGACTTTTTGGGTAAAAATTGTTGAAAGCTCATGTCCCTTGAACAAATTTTTACAAATTAATTCAATGTTTCCAGTCTCTGGGACAGTTTTAGATCCAATTTCAAATGTCCTTTACATTCCATGTATTGATTTATCTTTATTATATTCTGTTAACTGACAGTTTTTAGATTTTCAATAATTATTCATCTTCCCTGCCTTCGTTGTTTGTCATTTAATCCACACTGCATTCAAATGACTGTTTCTCACCTCTCAACCTCTGATGTTTTTTTCTCAATCTGCCAGAGTACTATCACTAGATTTTTCAATTTTGACATCCAGGATGGTAACAAGCACTTTCAGACCATGAGCCTGTCCCACTCAATTATACCCA
Source organism: Narcine bancroftii (assembly GCF_036971445.1). Lineage (NCBI taxonomy): Eukaryota > Metazoa > Chordata > Chondrichthyes > Torpediniformes > Narcinidae > Narcine > Narcine bancroftii. The sequence goes on from NC_091470.1 coordinate 239,627,800, forward strand.
ATTGACCTGCAACCCTGGTACATCTTGATGGGAGGAAACTGAAGCACCTGGAGGAAACCCACAAAGACATGGGGAGAATGTAGAAATTCTTTATAGATAGTGTTGGATGTGAACCTGGGACGCTGGCCCTGTAACCATGCTGCACTAACTGCTACTCTAACTGTGCCGTCCTAATGGAGATTTTTCCACTTCCAGGTCATTGATATACAATAAATGTGGGAAAGACCAAATGTTGATCTTCTACACATCAGGTTGCACCAGCTCTAATATTCAAGGACCTTCTTGTCTCCTTCAATGGAGACAGCATGCCAATCCATTTTGGAACTGCCCACTGATTCCATACTTCTCAAGCTTCTGGCAAGAACTACTGTTTGATTCTAAAAGGTTCCTAAAGACTAACAATGTCTACAGAGTTCCCTTTATCAAAAAGCCCAACAGCCCCCTCAAAGAATTCTAGCACATTTTTAAAGTATGAATTTGAATCTTGATACTATATTGATGACTGCACACATCTGTATGTTTATGAAAGACTTGTAAAAGCCTGTACTTTCCACCACATTTTTTTAAGCAGTCTGCATTCAAACTCTCCCAATTACCCACCAGAGCCTTGGCATAAAGTTCCAACATATTTCTAAAGTGTTCTTTTCTTCCCAAAATCTAATAAATTATAAATCCAGACAGAATGTGACATCCCTGAGTGCTCACCATACCATTCAAGTTATGTGAATGAAGCAAAAAGTACAGAATCAGATAGTTGAGACATCAGGTAGAAAATCATAGATTAAGTGGCTGTAAGGAAGGACTGGCATGTAAGAAGCTTCATGAAAGCAATTTTACCAAGTTGATCTTATCATTGTGAGTTGGCCTGGATTTATTTAACAAAGAATGAGGAACTCCTTAAGGCCATGTAATGAATTACTTGTCCCAAACTGATTGACTGAAATACTTCAACAGACAAGCTATTCTAACTTTAGATAACCCCCTCCAGTCATATTTAATTACCAACTTTTCAGTCTTTGCTTTTATAATGTTCATTTCCTACTACTGTAAATAGCAGAGGATAAGTGGGCCTTTGGATCTGGAGCTCGGGTTGCCACTGGTTTGGACTAGATACTGTGTGGCTGCGGGGGCTGTGAAAGCACTGGAGGTGACTGGTGGGGGGGGGGGGGGTGCTCTCTTTTGCTTCTCTTTCTCTGACTGTAAGAGGCACTTCAGGCAATTTCTGCAGATGGCAATCTGTCTGCCTTACAGCATGCAAAAGCTATTTCAGGTCATACGACACTGTTTTATTATAATGACAATAAATTGAATCTTTTACAGGAAGGTAAACACAGCAGGTTTTTTTAAATTCATTTTTGGGTTGTTAATAGATGAGGTAACAGATTCAAAGGGTTCAAGGAGTTACAACACTGGACATGTGTTAGTACCAAAATGCAAATGTTATTTATGACCTGGAATAAACATGCAACTGGAGACAGATCTCCTGCCCATGAACTGATCTCACTAGTGTGCAAGGTAACTAAACTACAAATACCAAGAGGAGTGTGGTGTGCAGTCAGTCAGAAGCAAACAGAAAACCAAGAGATTGTACAACAGGCTTTATTCGACATAAACTTCCACAGAGCCAGCTGTGAGGAGAGCTGCTGTAAACTCTGAGAATGTCTTCGAAGGGCTGGCTCAGGCTTATATCCCAGAGGGTGATTAACACCCGACCGGGTGGGGCTTTGTCTATTCAGGTCAGCTGATTGACAGCCGGCCAGGTGTTGTCTTGTCCCCATGCTCTTCTGAAGGTACAGAGGTTTCCCCCTGCAGTAGGCCAGTGGTGTACCACCACATTCACCCCCTTCTTTAAAATTGTCCCGGGGGGGGGAAGAGTTGCAGTAAAGAGCCCCAAAACATATACACAGTATTTACAGATTGAGATGGTCTGGCAGCCGTTGGAGTCTCTGAGACCATTGCAGGACTGGCTTCTGGTCATTGGTCGGTGAAGGTGTGGGGGGGCTGGGGGGTGGGGGCCAGAGCAGCTGGCGTGGTGCAGTGTGGAGGAGTGGCCGGGGGGGCCGGGGTTAAAGCATGTGTGTCGCATCGGATAGGCAGGGAGGCGGGTTCATCCCCCACGGTTGTAGCAAGTCCTTGGTCCTTGGTGCCCAAGGAGGTCTTGGGGTTGGGGGAGTGTGTCAGGCCGGCGGGGTCCTGGACTGGAGGATGCTGTACTGGGCTGGGTGCTCCTGCTGGTGCCAAGTCCCTGGTTGAGACGGTGTTCTCCCTGCCACTGCCAAACCTAACATAGGCATAGTTGTAGTTCATGTGTAGGAGGAACACCTGCTCGACCAGGTGCTGGCACGAGTCTACGCAGGAGTACCAGTCCCATCGCCAATCTCCTGGGGAACAAAAACAGGCATTCGTGAGGGGTCACATTGGTAGTCGTGCACAGAAGTGACTGAATGGCATGAAGCACCTCAGGAAGAGCATCCTGCCAGTATTCTATGGACCACCCTTTTGACTCAAGGGCCAGGAGAACTGCCTTCTAGATCACCTCGTTTTCGCGTTCCACTTGCCCATTACCTCTTGGGTTGTAACTAGTTGTGTGACTAGTCGCGATGCCCCTTGCTGTCAGGGACTGCCATAGCTCCTCACTCATGAAGCTAGGCCCCTGGTAGCTATAGATAAATGCGGGGTAGCCAAACACGGTGAAGATCTGTGTCAGTGCCTTGATGACAGTGGTCATGGAGTTGTCTGGGCAATGGATAACAAAAGAGAAGCAGGAGTACTCATCTATGACCATGAGGAAATAGACATTCCGATTTGTGGAAGGCAGGGGCCCTTGAAGACCATGCCGAGGCGCTTGAAGGTCCAAGTGCCCTTCACGACATGAGCCTGGGGTGGGCGAAAAAGTGAGGTTTGCGTTCCGCTCAGACCCGGCATGCCTTGGTCATGGTCCTGATGTCCCTGACGGTGTACAGGAGGTTCCAGGACTTGATAAAATGGTATAAACGGGTGACGCCCGGATGGCAAAGGGACTTGTGCAGTGCCTGCTGCTGGTCATCATGGAGCAATGCGCAGATCCAGGAGAGGGCATCAGGGGAGTTGTTAAACTTCCTGGGACGATACTGGATGTCGTAACTGTATGTTGCCAGCTTGACTCTCCAGTGCAAGATCTTGTCATTCTTAATCTTGCCCTGTGGGTGATGTTGAATATGAACGCCACTGCCCGCTGGTCGGAGAGGAGGGTGAACCTCCTGCCGGCCAGGTAGTAGCGCCAGTGACGGACCACTTCCACGATCGCCTGGGCCTCCCTTTCAATGGCAGAGTGCCCTAGCTCGGAGCTGTGGAGGGTCCTGGAAAAAAAGCCGACCAGGTGCCCCCCCCCCCCCCCTTGGTTGAGAGTAGCGGCGAAGGCCACCGCTTGTGTCTCGGGTGGGAGTGGGAAAGTTGTGGCCTGGGTCAATGGGCGGACCTTGCCCGAAAAGCGGGGAACCCACTGTGAGTTGTAAGAGAATAAGCCAAGGCACCTGCAGTAGGACAGTGGTGTACCACAAGGAGGCTTTGGACTACTGAGGTTAGAATAAACAGTTTCTGCCACACCTTGACTTACAGGCACAGTACACAGATAAAATAATTTATCTAGCTGCAGATTTGAATGTACTAGTTAAACTGGGTAAACCACAATGATGCCTCAGATGAGCACCACTTTGAACCCCCCTCCTGCATGTGGCACACTCCTCACAATTTGTTTTGCAGTGCTGCCTGTGGATCACAGCAAAGAGGAAGGCTTGGGGGTAACTCAGAGAGAGAATCACACATGTGCTGCTTTTTATACTCCTGGGGACTAGAGGGCAGCCCAAGTATCAAGTCACATGGCTTTAGGTGAGGAGGACGACCAATTGGAAGGTGACTTTATCTGGGGTATTGTGTCACATGACCAGGTCAGAAGTTGACCGATCAGAAAGTGATCTAGTCTGTGGATGGGATTGATTTTAAAGGAAAAGTGAGCTGCAGCCGACTTCCTCCAACCAGTGAGGTGACCCTCTATGTTACATTACCCTTCATCTGAACCACTGCAGTCCTTCTGATTAAGGTACTCCACAGTGCTGTTGGGCACAGTTTCAGCATTCAGACCAGAAACAATGAAGGAATGATAATACATTTCCACCACAGGATGGAGGGAAATGAAGAGAGGCTTCTCAGGTGTTGCTCTTCCTATGACCCTGCTGTCTTTGTCATTCCTGGTGAAAAGTAAGACAGTGAATTTGGGAGCCACTGTCAGGATAATCCAAGTGAGTAACAGCAGCACAATTTGTACCTGCTGTGCAGCAGTAGTGAAGGCAGTGAATATTCATGGTGGATGCCAGTCATCATGTCTACCTATTTCTGAATTGTATTAATTGGTTTAAATGATGTTGGGACTGCACAAATTCCACCACGTGTCACCAAAAACCAGCCACAATGTTTGAATTGCACCTCTTCAATGGTGGAAAGGCCTTGACTGTCAGGAGGAGGGTTGGGGAGGGGGCACAAGTCATGGAATTGAAGCCTGAAACATGCGTTGAGCTCGTTTGATTCCAGGTTGCCCAATTCTGGGTTCAAAACAAACAAAACTTGAGGTGCCAAGGGTACCAAAAGCCCCTTTCACACTGCCAATCTGAAAAATAGGCGTGTGAACGACCCATGTCGAAATACCGAGTGGGCCATTCACACTGGACCATGCGGCCTTTAACATTAAATATCCTGTATTACGGAGCTAAGGGGGGGTCCAAACTCCAGTGGTGATGTCCTGAGTGACACATTACGTACGTGCAGGGCAGTGAAATCGAAGAAGGAATAAAGTACATACGCACACGATGTATAAAAGAACGTGGGAAAATCTACTGCAGTGGGCTTCAAACTGAGAACAAACCCACAGAGTAGCTCCCTCACAAAATGGCAGACCTAGTGTCAAATCTAGGTCCCTGAGCCTACAGTCAACCCTCTCATATAATGGGCTGTCCTTCACAGTACCCATTATATGTTTGGTGATTTCCTCCTTGGCCCTTATCAAGAGGAGCTCTCACATCACCCGGTCCCCTCAGTTTGCCCCCATTAATACTAATACTAAAACTACACTATATACTAATATGAACACTATACACTCATACTGATGCTGACACTAAAAACCTTAGAAATATAACTGCACTAAAACTAAAAGTACACTAACACTACATGTGTCATGTCAATATTACACTAACACCTATACCAAAAACCTTCAAAAACAGAACAGTAGCCTTAACTACACTGAAACACTGATCTTCCCTCCAAACAACCTGGCCAGGATGACACACGCACACAGCCAATGACGTCACCAATCTTACCCATCATAGCGAGTGGCCCGTTCACATTGGAGCTGAGTGGAAATGGCTCAGCTCTGAAACAACCCACTGGGTTGTATCAGCCTGGGTTGATTTGTATACCCCCCACCCCCTCCCCCTTTGGGTTTGGAGGGTTCACACTGGCAGGTGAATCTCTAAATTCTGGTAAATTCCCAGTTTCAACCCATGCTCAACTGGCAGTGTGAAAGGGGCTATAGTCCCTCCAAGACAATATTGGCTCAGGCAATATTTAAGCATATTGAGATATTTAGTGTGGCCTCAAATAGGTATTGGGATCCTTTCATTTGCTAATGAGGATCATTGTGATGTCCTGAAATATATCAAAGAGTAGGTGAATATCTCTGTGCTCATAGTCCTTCTAATTTTATGAGCTCTGCAATGGCTTAAACAAGAGTTCTTATACCAATGCCATTTCTCAGCTGACAGGAGGGTCAAAGGATCAAAGGTTAAAGATTCCTTTTATTGTGACATAATAATACATTAAAAATTCAATCTACATGGTATACTTCAAATTTTGTCTGCAAAAGGCAAACAAAGAGGCCATAAGCATTGCCTTGCACTGCCAACAATAGGAGAAAAAGCAGCAAAAGAGAGTCCCTTCAGAGACACTCTCTGTGAATTCACCTCCAGCTCTCCCACAGCCTCTGAAGCGGCACCGGCTCCAGTTCAAACTCTCAACAACCCAAGCATCAGAAATCAAGCTGAGGAATACGGAAGGTGAACCTCCAGAACCCAGAGTGCCAAAAAAAAATCAAGGAAAGGTTGCAGAGGATTGATAAAAGTGAATAAAAGCCAATATCAAGAGATTTCCCATCCTCAAAGAATGGGAGGGGGGGGCCAGGGGGTGGGGTGAGGGGGGGGAAACAAAAGATGTGTAAAGTGAACTGCAGTCAATGGGGTCAAAGCTGGGAGGAACCTAATGAGGTATTTAGGATTATCAAAGGGCTTGACAGGGTGAAATCAGAGCACATGTTCCCAATGATGGGCGAGACTAGGACTGGAGGGCATAGTTTAAGAATTCAGGGAAGGCCATTTAAGACAGAAATGAGGAGAAAGTTTTTTATCCAGAGAGTTGTGGGTCTGTGGAATACGTTGCCACAGAGGGTAGTGGGGGCTGATTAGTTGGATAGATTTAAGAGAGAGTTGGATAAGGCTCTTGTGGGCAGGGGAGTTAAGGGTTATGGGGGATAAGGCTGGGATTGGTTATTGAAAGGGAAAGATCAGCCATGATCTGATAAATGGCGGTGCTAGCTCGATGGGCCAATTGGCCTACTCCAGCCTCTATTGTCTATTGTCTATTGAGAAGAAATATCATGACTTGTATTGCAGAATCTGCATAAAAGAAACTTCATGACCAGAGGGAAGACATCTTCTGCCTTACTGAGAACTATCAAAATGTTTAGGACCAGGCTCTATAATATTAGGCCCTTGGGCTACTCTGTCCTTTATCACACAGAGCAGGGGAGTACATCGCTCACTGACTGTAAGGGACTGGATACCATTTGATTGGAATGGAAATGCAGATGACACTTTCCTTATTCTAATATATCCTAATTTCCAAGTATCATCTTCCAAAACGTAAGCTGCGATATCCCAAATTTCAATCTCTTCAATGCAATAAATCAAACTCTGTGGCTGGTACTTGGTGGTTTTAATTTGCTGATGGAACAGATAGACATTTTGCATAGCTTTGCAACAAGACTTTCATAACGGTGAATAACAAAGCATTTAGTGTATAAAGGTAGTCATTTAGACTCTAATTACTCTTAGGTTGTCATAACAAAAGCAATAGCTAATGACTGCTTTAAAAAACTCAAAGATATAATGAGATACAAAATTTAAAGAAACATTTCTCATGCTCACACTTCCTTCACATCTTGTAGAATGAGAGCAAGCCATTAACCTGGATGGATATTACAACATATTAAATCATAGTCACTATGGTAACACAACAAACAATAGTTCTCTTAAAGAGGCAGGCACAAAATTAACTAAGAATCAAAAACATAAGGTTTTAACCTTTACAGGAAACACTAACCAGTCTTTTTTGACTCCGAAAGGTGATAATTCATGGTAGGTTTGTACTTTGTGAGAGTGGATTGGCCAAGAAGTGTTTGAAGAGATGCTTTTACTGATTTACTCATGGGCTGTAGAAAAACTGGCAATAAAGAATCTATACTCCATCCTTAATTGTTCCTATACTGAAGAAAAAGTTGAGACTCAAACACATTCATGGATCTGGAGTCACACACACACACACACACACACACACAAGACTGACTGAGAATATGGATTTCCCTGCGTGAAGGATGTAAATCTACAAGTTGGGGCGCTTTTTAAAAATAAAAACAAATATTGCTGAGATTGGTTGTTTTTATCGTTCCTGTCATCTGAAAAGTCTTTCAGCAGAATGATCAGTGCACGACTGGGAAGTGCTAACCTGCACATACTGAGGTGTCAGAGCACATTCTGCACAAGAACGAGATTCAACCTCTACCAAGGTCCTTTAGTGGAACCATGAAATTACTTATGTACCAACCCTCATTTCCAGATGTACAAAAAAGGGGCCACGGCTTAACCAAAAAAAATGTTTGGACTGTTTTCATCCACAGACCTTAGCAACGTTGCTGGTATAAACACCATCCCAAGCCAGCTCCCCACAATAGTGAAATTATGCAGGTCCATTTTCATAGCAGCATTGAGTAAATTGATCATTTTATGACTCAGTTAATTTTTACAATGCTCTGTCCACTGCTGTTCTTTGATTTGTCTGTCAGTAGCACAATACTCCAGTCGACTTGGTTATAAACTATATCATCATCAGAGCAAAACACTCATGTGAAACAAGCCACTTAGACTCCACAGCAGTGTGGCCCTACTGTACCGCCTTGTCCCAATCTAGATGTGAACACTGCTCCTAACAGACTGATGCATATTTTGGATTTGCTGTAATTTAAGAAAGGCCTTTCCGTAAGAACACCCGTAGAAGGTCATTAGTTTATGACCCTTCACCTATTGGACTTTTCTCCGAACTGTGTTGCTCAGGTCAAGGCAAACTTGCACCACAGAATGTTTCAATTCATCACCTTGACGCCCATTAGCAAATGTCTTTTGTGATGTGTTCACACTCACCTAATGAGTTGTAACTCTAGGTGCTGATGCTACATTGGAAAATAGAGTCACATATCTAAATATTTGTCCTGGTCTGGAGGAAACCCATGCTCTCCATCGCTCCTGGGGATTACTTGCATTGATTGACACAGAGTGTTTTGCTTACACAAAAACTTCAGTACAGATCAGCATTCAGTCCAGACATAACATGGATGCCATGCATTTTTTTAAAAAAACAACTGTACTGAATGGAATTGTGACTTTTTGAGCTATACTGCAAAGCAAGCGATACTTCGCTGTTTGATCTCTCTCCCAATTATTTTAGCTGCAGTGATCTGAATCGAGTGCTGTCAAGCAGGGTAAAGCTCACTATTCCACAATTGTATGTTGCTGCACATGGTTAATCGGATTTCCTTTGGATTTGGATGCTGTCCCTTGGACAAGTCAGACTCCATCTTTGTGACACAGGATGATGAAATGGAAGGAGAAGTTAAAGATTCATGCTGTGGTACAGTACATTGAGTGAAGAGCAAGAGTTTTGGAAAAAGTATGGTGAGAGACCTCACAGGGTCCAAAATCCCAATTTTCATGCTGGGCAGGTAAAACTCCAGTCAAAATGCATGGATTCATCCTGGCATATGTCACAGATTGTTCTGCCAGGCACACACAACCTGAGCCTAGAAATATCTCCTCCGTCATGGGTTCTCCATACCACATGGTGCCTTCCCTGCAAGGACCTGCAGTTCACCACCACTTACTCAAGAGGAAAACTGGGGATAGGTAAAAATGCATTCACAACAAGAATATCCTGCAAATGAAGAAACATTCAAAAAATTTAGTGCTGATGAAGCATGCCACAAACTGCTATAAGAACTCAGTTGGTCGCACAGCATCCATGGGTTAAAATAGTCAATATTTCAGGTCAGGACCCTTTATCAATAAATCTATTTTCTTACAAATAGGCAAGGAGCCAGCTCTGAGTCCCAGACCTTCAATATGAGGACATCTATCAACACCCTAAAAATTCAAGAGAAATGTGCAGCACAAGTCAATTGTGATCCCTGCCACCCTGTACTTGCTCATAGAGAAAGCGCCAAGACTAATGCTGCCAGTATACAAGGATCCAACCCACCCCAGCCACATTCTCTTCTCCTTTTCATTGGGCAGAAGATACATGAGCTTGAAAATATGAACCTCCTGCTTCAAGAACAGTTTCCATCCTCTTGTTCTTTCTCTCCAACCAGATGGCATTAACATTTTCTGTCAGGGCACTCCCCAACCCAATGGCATCAACATTAACCTCTGGTTTCTGCCAACCCACTAGTCTTTCTCTCCCATTTCTCTGTCTCCTTTCTTCCAGCTCTCCACCCCTTTCCCTCTCCATTCACAGACCTATTTCCCCCTCCAACTGTTTGTTGTTGGGCCCTCCCTCCCTCCCTCCCTCCCTCCCTCCCTCCCTCCCTTATCCACCTATTACCTCTCTGCCTGTAGGACTGTGCTCCTCCCTATACCCCTCACCCCCTCAGCATTTTGTTCAGATGCCTATCTACATTTTGCTTATACTTTGATGAAGGGCTTAAGCCTGCAACGTTGGTAATGCATCTTGATCTTTGCTACATAAAGTACACTGTTTGATCTGCTGAGTTTCTCCAGCATTGTTTTTTCACTTTTTTTTTCCTTTTCTGTTGTTACCTGGCTCATAAATGGACCTCTTATTGATAAAAGATGATGCCTCGACACTGTTTAACTGTTTTTTCTCTCCTCCCTGCACTTTATTTTATTATTGTACTACTTCCTGTACTTGTGCAAGTTGACTGGCCTGAAGGGCACAAGATAAAGTTTTTCAATGTATCTTCGTACATGTGACAATTATCAATTCTATTCAATTCTACACCCATACAAGCCTGCAGTGATCTCTCCTCTTCTCAGTCCAGTGACTACACTGAGTGGCCTGTATATGCTGCTGCTCCCCCTTGCTGTTGGTGGTTGACTGCCTGACCAGCTGCAGGTGGTGTGAGGCCATTCTTGTTTGGTCTGTCCATTATAGTTCCAGTCCATCTCGGAGGATGCATTCATCTCAGCATTTGAATAATACTCAGTGTTTCTCTTTTTCCTGCTAAGTAGTGTAACTTCATGTTTATCCATGTTACACAATGTTTTCCATACATTTATGCCTTTGTATGCCATTACAAGTAAAACATAAATAAATCTATTAATTTATGTGCATGATAATAAATGAACCTTAAGTGTTTTCCCACTTCCTCAACTTATTTATAGCAACTTTTTCACAACACACAATCCCATCGTCTCATTTCCTCATCCAAATCAGGTTATCGATGATTAAATCTAATTAAAATATATTTAAATATTAAATAGGTTTGTTTTTGATTGTCCAGCAGGTAAGATGAACATAAGAGAAACTTTTTGATGTGAAGAACTAATTAATGAAGCTTTACCCTGACTTGTACCACAATTTTTTTTAAAAATCTGAAATTATATTATAAACTGTGGTGTAAAATGGTTTTCTCATCAGATGTGGGCTACATTTTACACTTAACTCTACCACTCTTGGGGTACAGAATGGAAGCGCAGATCAGACCATTAGACAGATAAGCTGAGTGCAGGTTTCCCACTCAACGGCTTCTGCTCACTATTTTCCAGCTGGCTTCATTTCATGCCCCAAAGGGTTTCACCTCATTAAGCTTTCAGAATTCATGGAAACATATTTAAATGTGAATACCTGATGTAATTTGTGCCTCGACGATACTTTTACCTTCAAAGGACATTTTCAAGAGAAAGTCCCAGTGATGGAGCACTCAAATTATGTGGAAATTTAACAATGTTCTCGAGCATATGTTATGAATATTTCTGATTTTTAATTACTTTTTCTGGGTTTGGCAGGTGACTTCCCCAACTTCAGACTCGTAGCATGACTGATATTCCCCACCCCCCCCCCCTCCAATGTCTGACACATACCCAAATCTCTGACCACCCTATCTCTGATTTCATCTACACCAATATCTCAACCAACATCCCACCCTTTCAGCTTCTGATAGATTTTGATTTCATCTCTGATTCCTGACTCACCATGATTTCTAAGTCACCTTCCCCTACCTAATATTACTAATCACTTACTCCTCCCAGTTTTGGATTTCTCAAATCCACTATAATCTGATTCCACAGAATCCCTGATTTGCTGCAGTGGACTAGATCTCTGAACCCCGATGCAGTCTTTTCCTGCCCTACACTGCAGACCTGGTGAGACATTTTAAGCACGTCTTGAGCATTATGGCTTGGTTGATTACCTACGAAGAGAGCCTGCCTCTTAAAAAATTTGGTTAGGGCTAGATTATAAACTCTATCATGCCTCAAGTGAAACAAATTGGTCTATAGATATCCAAAGGCTCAGTCCAATAGAGTATATCATCCAAAGAACAGATGGAGAAATCACAGGAGGAGAAGAAATTTGCAATGTGCTGAAGAATGGGAAAGAACTTATTGAAGATAGAAAGGTGGTCAGTACTTGGGAGAAGGAAAGCTTCAAAATACCTTGATGAAGGTCTCAAGCCCAAAATGTTAAAGGGTTGTTCCCACATTGCAGTGCTAATTCTGTCCTGTCTAGAGAGATGATGGGCATGTTCTTTATCATGTGACATGAGAAATTTAAGAGGGAGTATCAACCACTAGACATGGGCTTTGTCTCCATCAGTTGAGAGCGATTGTGAAGTATCTTTATGAAATTTGGGTGCCCTTGGGAATTCAAGATACTGGTTATGTCTGCAGTGGTCTCGAACAATCCTGAGGCAAATAAATCGACCTCTTTGGTCACCCTTCCATGTGCTGATGAAGAATGGCCACCAACAGTAATTTCGTAAGGAAACTCTAAAGATCGTTTTAGCAATTTCTGGGAAATGTATAGCAACATCATGGAAGTCAGAAATAGATATATAAAGGAAAAATGGCATGTAGAACTTCACAGTTGTATACCATTAGAGAAAATTACATAATCTGTGAGACAAATATCATGTTTTTTGGAAAATATGGAGATTATATTTACAAAATTTTGGTTTGCATGTATGATTAGCTCTCTGAAGACCTCACTACTTGGTAACTTCCAATATACTTTATTACATAAATATGTTATATTCTTGGCATTTCCAGATTTTTTTTCTTTCATCTTTTCTTTTTTTCACTCTTTTTTAGGGGTGGTGGATGGGAGATGGGAGGGTGGGATGAGATGATATATACCGCATCTATCATTTTTTGGAAACAATTTTTAGATCTGAATGTAATGTAACTTATTATTGTGGTTTCAAAATTTATAAATAAAGTATTCAAAAAAAGGAAACTCTAAGCATCTTCCTGAGATATGACTATTTGGACTTGTCACAGTAATGCAGCCTCTCCCTATACAACCTGGTGTGATTGGTTGTGTGTTTGTCTGCTGGATTTCTGTGTTGCCCCTCTGCCTTTACTCCTTTCTGCATTTGCCTCTCCACCCTTGTATGCCTCTTCCATTGTCCTTCTGTCTGGCCATATTGGTATTCCATCTCACCTCCCTCAATCCCAACCCCAAGGTTCTATCTTAGGCAGCCTTAGCTACTCTGTCAATAAACTTGAACTTGATGTGAGGAATCCTCTAGAGTGCAGTAAGCCAACTCCAAGCGAATTAACTCTGAACAAACTCCCTTCCATTTCTGGGCAACAGCACAGCTGCGAGCCTTGACAATTATTTATTGCATTTCCGCTCAATAGAGTCAGACCTCAATGCTGTTGTGTTCTCACTTTGCTCTTGTTGGTGAGCTGGTAAGCCTGCAGAATCAGGGACATGCCATTAAATTGAAGAATCAGTTCATATATCATTCTAATCAGGCGATTAGCCTCGGTAACAGGCAACCTGTGGATTTCTCAACACTCTGATAGTTCTGTTCGTTTTAACACCTACATGCTATCCAATTTCCCAAGCTGTACTCTTCTTTGTATAAATCAAGCACTTATCAGCCACTTTTGTTTTATTACTACAAAACTGCGATCATAGTTAACAAGCTTTACCTTAAACTAAATCCCTGAAACCATGGTGTTTTCTATTCCTTGGTGTAAAGAGGAATAAATGGTGGATTGTCATTGTTCCTTTAACTCCAATCTTTTGTCACCCCCTTCATTTCCCCCCAATCCTCACCCACGCTCTCCAATCCATCATCTATAACCAATCTACCACCACAAGCCCATCATCTAGATTTACGGTCTTCAAACTTTCATCTCTCCACTTCCTGATTTAGTCAGTCCTAGAATTTACTTTTCTAACCAAGCTTCCTGTCACCCCTTCAAATATCACAATCACTGGTTCATTTTTATCTGCCGCAGTTGCTGAGGTTCATGCTGTTGTCCTTGCACAAATATTTCAAATTAAAAATTATTATAAATTGTCTGGCATTATCTCAATTTACATCATTCTCAGAGATATAGGATTCTGCTGATAATGGCGAGAAATATAATAAAGGATGTGTTCTCAAGGCAGTTAGAAAAATAATAACACAATCAAATGGCGTCAACATAGATTTATAAAAGGGAAATCTTGTTTGATGAACCTATTAAAGTTGTTTGGGGATGTATCTGCAGAAGTCAGTGAATGTATGCACTTGCATTTCGTTTAGTCTTTTGATTGTTCAACAAGGGTAAACCAAATGGAGATGTTGGGAATATATCGGTGGGGATTGAGTATGAGTTAACAGGTAAAACAAAGAGTAGGAATAAAGCAGTCCTCTCAGATGTGATGAGTAGGTTAACCCAAGGATGATCAATTATTAACTGTTTACAATAGTTTGTCTGAGGGGGCCAATCCCAGCATTTTTAAGTTTTCTGATGGTGACGTGAAACGAACTGGGAATTTGAGTATCATGAGAATGCAAAGGGGCCTCAAAGGAAAACTGACAAGCTAAGCGAGTGGATGGATGGCAGATGGAGCACAAAGTGGAAAAATGAAAGGCAGAAAAAACAGAATTGATGAATATTTTTCTCAGGGTGAAGAATTGGTAAGCGTTGATGTTCCAAAGGTTTTGGGTAACCTAGTCCAAAAAATGATTGAACCCTAGCACAGAGAAAGGCAAATTAGGAAGTTACCTTCTGTTACAAAGAAGATACATGTACTCAAAACAGCAACTTCAAGATTCAAGGGCAGTTTTTTTTTCCTGCTGTTATCAGACTCTTAAATAGATCTCACATTGACAAAAAGTGATGCCCTTGCACAGATTTAGTTTCTCTCTCTACCGTGCACTGTATGACTTATTGGAGCACTACTCCCTCCACTAATTGTTTGTTTGTTATTATTGCACCTACCTGCTGTGCAAGTTGATTTGCCCAGATAGCACACAAATCAAAATTTTTCCTCTGTGTCACTGTGCAAGTGACACTGTCAAATTATATGAAGCCCTTTAATTCAAGAGGATTGGAGTGAAAGTGTAGCAGTATCCTACTAAAATGAGCATTAAGACTCAAAAGTTGGTGTTTCTGCCACAGCGATGCAGCAACCAGATTCAATCCTGACCTCAGGTGGTCTTGGTGTGAAGTTGGAATAATCTTGTCATTTCACTCTGCCCTGGCCCACCTGAAGAATGATGCCTCATACACCAGGCTGCTGTTCAATGACCAGCTCAGCATTTAATACGATCATTCTCCAGAGCCTGGTGGAGAAGCTGTCCTCGCTGGGACTCAAAACCCCTCTCTACAATTGGATCCTGGACTCCTTTATAGAAAGGTAGCAGAATGTCGAGCACCATCACACTGAGCATTGGTGCACCTCAGGGATATGTGCTCAACCTGCTCCTGTTCATGCTACTAACCCATGACTGTGTCACTACATCCAGCTCCAACAGAATTGTCAAGTTAGCAGATGACAACAGTATTTGGCCTCATCAGCAACAATGATGAGTCAGACTAAGAGAAGAGGTGGAAAATCTCATGATATGGTGCAAGAGTAATAACCTGAGTCTCAACGTGGACAAGATGAAGAAAATGATCATGGACTTTAGGAGGACCAGCTACAATCATCCTCTACTATACATCAGCAACATTGTAGTAAGGAAAGTGGAGAGCATCAAGTTCCTTGGAGTTCACTTAACTAAAATGGACACTCAAAATCTCATCACTTGTCAGGAAGGCGCAACAGCAACTGCACTTCCTGAGAAGACTGAAGTGGGCAAGGCTACCAGCCATCATTATGTCCACCTTCTGTAGGAGTTCTACTGAGAGTGTCCTGGCCAGCTGCATCACAGTGTGGTATGGTTGCTGCATTGAAATGGATTGGTGGTCAATTCACATGACTATAAGAGTGACAGATAGGATCACTGAAGTCTCCCTCCCCCCCCCCCCCCCCCCCCCCCACACCACCCTCCCAAATCGATGTGATCTACTGGGATCGTTGTCTGAAGAAGGCGTGCAAAATCATTGAGGACCCCTTCCTCCCTGCACACAGCATCTTTCATCTGCTCCCATCAGGGAAGACATACAGGAGGATCAGAGCCAGTATCAATAGACTGAGAAACAGCTTCTTCCCACAGACAGTGAGAATGCTGAACGACCAAAGGAGCTGCACACACTAACCATCCAGGACTCTCATTTGTACAACATAAATTTTATTTATTTATTTATATAGATTAAAATATTGGCCTGCATATGTATTATTTGTCCGTATGTGTGTTATGTCTGGTTGTGTGTCTGCATGCTTTGTACTGAGGACTGGAGAACGTTGTTTCGTCAGGTTGTACTTATACAATCAGATGACAATAAATTTGATTTGACTTGATACTTTCAAATTGTGACCATGTGAATTTCTGCCAAGTGTACAGTTAACTCCTTCTTCCCAAAGACGTAGTGGGAGAGTAATTGGAAATTGTGACCTATAGTAGTGTAAGTGAATGGCAGAAGAACCATGCAGGAGTTGATGAGAGAGAATAGGTTGAAGCTGACTGGAACTGATAGATTGCTCAAAGAGGGATCATATCTTTGATGAAATGAACGACTTCTTACGTTGAAAGAAAATAGGAAGCAATATTTTCGGGTCTTGATGAGACCATGGAGTCACAGGAGACTGCAGATGTTTAAAAAAACCATGCAACAAACCTGATCCAAAACATCGACAACCCTTTTCCTCCCTCTGTTAGCTTGTTTTTTTGATTTGTGAGACCACACCTAGAGAATTTTAAACAATCTTATTTCCTTACCTAAAGAAGGATATACCTGGAACAGAATGACTGCATTGACCAGACTGCTTCTTGGGAATTTAAAGAATTAGAGGTGTTTCCATTAAGATGTGGGGGAAGGATGTTTACAATGGTTTCAATCTACAACTAGTGGCCAATATCTCAAATGTAGACAATTGAGGAGTGAAATGATAAATGTTTATCGAAGTGCAGAGTAGTGAACCTTTTGAATTATCCGTGACAGGGGATAGTGAAGGTTCAGTCACAGATTGATGGAAATTTAGTGGCAAAATGATCTGCACCAGCTCTGATTTATTGTGAAACCAAAATTAATTGTGAACAAAGATTTGAGGATTCAAGCACAAATTGAAATTATGATTTTTTTTTTACCTGGTCTTTTAAAAGGCTTTATTGTTTCAAGTTATTTTCTTGGGACCTTATTTTGAAGCTCTGCTTCATTTTCTTTGTTGATATTGCTGCAGTTGTCAGCACCAACACATGGATAAGACATCACAGCATTAAAACAAGGTGCACAGCACTTCTCACATTGACAAGCCCCTTCCCCTGGACAAATTAGATGATGTTTCCTATTGATTTCTTACTTCATTGTTGAAGTACAATTACTCTTAGATATTTAGTAAAATGGCATCTTGTCCCAGAAATTGAAGTTGTTTAGAGAATCCACATTTTTTTCTATATTTAAAGCAGTCCCAGATTATTCAGTATTTTATCAGGTTTTTATTCAAGAACCACAATATAATAAATACATTTATCATAGATTCCAAACATGTTGTCATAACTTTTGTTTTTCCTGGACACAAAAATAGCGAGACCAATAAACTAAAGATTTTGCGAACAATTCAAATCTATTAGTTCTGTTTAAAGAACAGGGGCACATTGGTATATTGTCAACCAACCATTGTCTGAGCAGCTGATTCATAAGTGACATTTACTGGACTAAATGACTATATGGCACTGATGTCCATAATCATGGTCTTTTGAGTAACTGGTGACCGAAAGCCTCAAAGTGTACCTTCTAGCGCCATTGGACCCCTTCCAGTTTGCATACCATCCAAACCAGTCTATAGATGATGCAATAGTATTAACCAGAGTTTTATCCAACAGGTTGGACAGGAAACTGTCAGAACAAAGCATTCAGGAGGCTGCACACTATCCTGGAGTCTCTTTTTTGCCACAGTGTCTCCTATCTATCCCCTGACTATCAAGTCCCCTATGACTATCGCTCCACCTGTTTTCACCCTTCCTCCTGGGGCTCAGAGCTGACCACAGTGCTATTGGTCTGGTTGCTGCCTTGCCCAGATAGGTCATCCTCAACCCCCCTCCCCCACCAGTATCCAACAGTAACCTGTTGCTGAGAGGAATGGCCCACAGGGTACCCTACACCACCTGCCTATTCCCTATCCCTCTCCTGTCTATCACCTCCTCAGCCTCCCGAATGATCTGGAGCTCATCCAGCTTCAGTTCCATTTCCCTAACACAATCTTTATGGAGCTACAGTTGGATGCACTTCTCACAGATGAAGTCAACAGGGATACTGCTTGCCTCCCTGATTATCCACATGATACAACAGTTTTTGACATTATCAGCAACAATGATGAATTACAATACAGAGAGGTTGGAAGGATTGTAAAACAATCCAAAAACACCTGAGTCTCAAGCTGCACAAGTCAAAGGAGATGATTGTGGAATTCAGGAGGACAAAGCTCGATCATTCTCCACTGCATATCAATGGTTCCACCTTGGAGAGAGTGGAGAGCACAAAGTTCCTTGATGTGCACGTAAAGGGCGATCTATCCTACACACCCAACATCCCCTCGTTAGTTAGGAAAGCTCATCAGCGCCTACATTTCCTATGGATGCTGAGAAGGGAAAGGCTATCAACCCTCTTCTTGACAACCTTTCACAGAAACATAATTGAGAGTGTCCTGTCTGGTAGCTGCAAAGCATCAAACGGAAGTCTGTGCAGAGGATCGTTAAAACAACCAAAAGGATCACTCCTTTTCCTTTAATGGCATTTACTGGGAGCATTGTTTAAATAGGGCTCAAGGAATTCTAGAAGGGCCTTTCCATCCAGCATACAGTATCTTTAACCCACTACCATTAAAAAAAGAGGTACAGGAGTATCAAAAGCAGAACTGCCCGGCTGGGGATTGCTTCTTCCCACAGGCTGTAAGATTGATGAACAGTATCCTGCCACCGTGTAAATCATTCCAAATATTTATATATATTTACTTTATTTATTTATGATATCATTATGTACTGGGCATTGTCTGTATGTGTGTGCAGATGGTCTGGAGGGATGGTGTTTTGTCAGGTTGTACATGATAGTAAACTTGAACTTAACCCAACAAACCATAATTAATCACGTCCTCTGCCCTCGCATTTGAAGACAATGATCCTCTACGATTAACCATGACAACCATTTAAAGAGTTGTCAGTAAAATGCATCTGACTGAATCCAAATTAATAAAACAACTAACATTTAACTAATTCCCTCCATAGGGTGGAGCATTATGAAAAGGAACAAGTTTGAACCATACTTGATTTGTAAACCAGAGATGGAACGACGCAATGCATTATCGCATCATGCACTATTTTGCAAATAAGTATTGCAGATAAACACTACAAATATTGCCTCATAAACAGCTAAGAGATACACAGCTACTTAATCCTTTGCTGGCCATGTTGGTTGACAGAAGAATGTTGGGCAAGATTCTGGGAAAACTGTTGCTCTTCAAACGGCACCATAAGAACATTAAAGTTCATAGGACAGCAAATAGAACTTTGGTTGTAAGCCTGCAAGTGTTTTGGTCCTTCTTTAGATCAGTTCACTTTTACACTAATTAATCTTCTGTTCAAGTGAAGGACTGTCCACTATAGTGTGTGTGTGTGTGTGTGTGTGTGTGTGTGTGTGTGTGTGTGTGTGTGTGTGTGTGTGTGTGTGTGTGTGTGTGTGTGTGAGTAAAAGGAGAAAGGAAGAGAAATTTAATAAATTGCCTATTGTTACAAAATAATTAGCTTTAAATTGCACAGATACAATCTGTTAACATTCTCTCTCTCCCTCTCTCATTAGAAATGATATTCATGTTTTCTCAACAGAGGTCAGTTTGAGGAAAGCACTGTTTGTCTAATTACACTTTGACCTCTGCTCTTCACCCCCGAGTTCCTGCCAATTACAAAGTTCAAACCCCAGAGGAAGTGGAGGAAGGCAAGGTTAGCACCAGGAGTACACAAATTCATCTGTGCCTGAATTTATTTCTGCTATAAGATCTCAAATACCTTCATTGTGGATTTGCTAGTAATTTAGATTGAATTCAGAAAAAATGATAATGCTGAATGTTGATTATTCTGCATTGACAAATATGCTTCAACTTTGTAATATACAAAATAATACTTTAAAATATTCTTCTGAAATGAATGAATTTGAATATCCAAAGAAAATGGTATGCTTAGAATGATACCAGAATGTGCACATTGCAGTTATTCTGAATATTCCTTCCTCCCGATCCTGAATTATTCCCCAAAAGCAGGTTAATGCTTGAAAACACTAACCTCAAGATTTAAGGACAGCTTCTTTCGTTTGGTTAGCAAACTCTTAAATGGATTTTGTTTACAGGCAAATGATGTCCTTTCCCTTTTTTCATCTGTGCTTTTCTCTATACTCTGGACTTTTTGGCTTATTGTCACCCTATCCCCAACACTATTGTTTTATTATTTGTTATTATTGCCTGGAAAGCATCCAAAATGAACCTTTGTACATATCTCTTTACACGTGACAATAAAACAATCCGCAGAGAATGGTGTGCCGAATATGAGTGTGTAGAGAAGCCAAAGACTGAAGACAATGCTGAATGGCTAATGGTCTGGGAGAATCTGCTTGAAGGAGGGCTGCATACCTGCAGACCATTTGTGGAAAGCAAGATGATGTTTAAAGTGAGATAATTATGAACGATGAATGAGAAATTCCACACAATAATATAGAAAGCACAAGTCCAGGTAGAATGCAAGTGCCTGTATCTGTAGATTCTTGCATAAATTTAACAATTGTTAGATCTTGAAATGCAGAGCCAGCTTAGTTCTGCCTTCACTTTCTTCTTCCATCAATTAACATAGATAGATTCACAAAGGAAAAGCCATCTGCTGGAAGGATCAAGGGTCAAAAAAGAACCCGGAGGTCAGAAAGTCATAAGAAAAATGTGAAAGCAGTTGTGGCTACATCGCTTGATGCAGATTATCTCCTGTGCTCCAAACATGTTTAAACCCCAGACACAGGAGAGCAACCTGTCAGATGTGACGTCATTTCCATCTAAAAACAGCTACCCTTTCTCCTGAGCAAGAATTTTTACTCTCGCAACAGGCCATTTTTTTGCACTGCTGTAACTGTAAATATTTATTTATTAATCCTTTTATTTTTATTAGCATTTTTTCTCTTGTGGCAATGTCTTAATTTATATTTATTGTTTGTTCGTGTGCTTTATGTACTTGTGTATTTGCAGCAAGCAAGAATTTCATTGCATTTGTAAATTCTACCTTAACTACATGATAAGAAACTTTCATTCTTGTTACACTGGATCTCTGTGCTGAATTTGGGTAAGTTTTGCAATATAGAAAAGTCAGTGGGGAAGAGAATTGTCCAAAAACTCATCTCACATTGAAGCCTTACAACCAGAAGATAGAGGGAGCTTTAATTCACCATTATGGAAGAGAAATGCATGATTTGAACCATGTGCCAGAAATAAAAGATGAAGATTTACTCATTGTACTGTCAAAGCCGCTTCTCAAATTTCTTCCAATGTTCTCGTGTACCATAGAGTCAAATTTATTAATAACAATTATTATTCAGAATTATTGATAATTGCAGTTCAGGGTCACCTAATTAAAATCACGCTATGAATAGAAGCTGAGAAAATATCTTTAAAGGTATGAATATTTTGGAGCCATCTGATGAAATAACAAGAAAAAAAGCCATCTGTCTCAGGATCACTAAGTACCAAGGATGGAAGATACACACAATTAGATGTCAATCACCTTGAACACATGAATATTATTGAATGTTAAGACATTGCCAAAAATTGTCATTTTTATATTGCCACTAATGAAATGAAATATCACACAACAATTTGATATGAACATTTCTGAAGATTCTCAGTAACTTAAAGACCTATGTGTGGCTCCCTGAATGTTTCGTGCTACTCCTTGGGAGATGGCTCCAGCCCAACAAATTTACTTATGGGAAATTAAGCCAGGAGTTCTTATTCTCCTGTGGTCACATTGAACTAGACTGAGTATAAAGATTTTGACAGGTGGAAAATTGTGAGGGTGTGACAAAATGTCTCACCACCTCAGTTCCATAGTACTCAGCTTAATGGCTTCAATAGGAAAAACCATCCTAAAGTAATATTACAATGCGGGATCATCAATCTTTCATTCTGGGATGCAGATGCCCAAAAGCAAATGAAGATAGATTGTCATTCACGTCTGAAACCACCTTCAAAAATAATGCCAGGCTTAGAGCCTGTGCTAATATTTCCTTGTGTGGTGGAAGAAAGATTTTCATTAAGGCATTCTGTGCAAAGTTTTAAGCAGTGTGATTTGTGATCTTTTCTGTAGTTAAGCACAATAACCACAGGTAATTTCAGGAAGTGTGCCATGAGGTGATGTAATGTCTGGACCTCTTGAAGCACCAGTGCACAAATGGAACTACTGTTTAATTCAGTGAACAGCTTGAGGTGCTTAATTTAGAGGAGTGGGAGGCAGACATTGAAGCAGGTATGACTCCAATGGCGACTTCAGGATCTGAACAGCAGAAATGTATATCTTTAAAAAGACTTAGAATGTTAGAGAGCACCATCCCATGCCCCAAAATTATCGACAGTTTCATATGAATAATTAACATAAATCTGATCCATGGCTGGAGCTCAATTAAGGTCATCAATGCCTGATTCTCCAAAAAGATATATCTCTATGTAGTCTTGGGGCTGCTTTTGTCGGCAAAGATTTGCTTTCCACTGCATGGTCCACGGTTTTTCTTTGGAGCAATAGCAGCAAAAGTGAATTACACAACAATTGTCATCATGACTGAGTTTCAAGGGTGCTTCAGATGTGTCCGTGGATCCCTAGAGAAAATTATTTTGTTACTTGCAATGTATGCAGTACAATTCCACAGCACTTTTAAAAACAAGATCCCTTCAACTGCATTTCCAGCCTATTTCTCTGGCACAGAGTCAGTTTTGAAGGACAAGTAAATGCAGATGCTAAAAGACCTGGGAGATTGTCCATAGAAGAAATAAGTTTATGCTTCTAGTTCCATGAGAAGGAGGATTTATTTGCTTTTCCATAGAAAGAGAGGAATAGGATAACCTGGGGATAAAAATGACCAGATTAAATGCAGGGAAGGAAATTAGTCATCTATACCTACGTGATTCTGCATCCATCATCATACTTGCCATTTAACTGTCTCAGTTCAGAGGCAATGAGAATAAATGTTGGCATTACAACAGATGTCCACTGAATGAATCAATGAAGAAAACCCTGGAAGACTGCAATATTGTTGGTACAAGTGTTCAAGACCATGTTAATTTAATAATCATAGATAAATAGTGCAATGGAGATAGTACAGTGGAGTATAATTAAAAAGGAGTACAGGGTAAAGGTAGACTGCACAAATCAAGCTAATGGTGCTGATATCAACCCACCAAATGGATGTTCATTTCTCCTTTGCCTTATAGATTCTAACATTTCCAGTATCAATTTTCTGTATCTATTATTGCTGCCAAAATGTCTAGTCCAAAAGAACTGAGCATTTGGTAACATTTAACTATATTTAGTCAAAATGTTTTTCTGTAAAAATATCATCTATCATTTGCAGCAATTAAGAATTATTTACCAACTATATGATGGCAGTAATTTAGTTGCATTTAATATGATTTCTCGTGCCAGGCATCTAATGGATATTTATGGCAGATGAAACAATTTTCCAGAAATAGTTGTGTTTGAAGATTCTATATTTTGAACAACTGTTGAGATCAAAAGTTAGAAATAGCTGGTAGTGTGAGGTGTATCTGTTTTTGATTTACGAGTTGTAATTTTCCTGATTTCTCGATCACTTAATTTGATTGGCAAATATGTCATCTGTATATCTGGCTAGTATCAATATCCAAACCTTTATAAGGTTAAACAACCCTATTTATAGATAAATCTGAAGGGCAATCTGCACGAGGGGGAAGTGATGAGAAATGTTTTTACGTAAAGGGTGGTTTTGATCTGAAACTTAAGGGCTGTAGTGTAGGAAATGTCAGAGTTTTCAAAAGAGAATGAGATCAACACAATGAATTGAGTCGTTGCTTATTGTCACATGTACGAAAATACAGTGAAAACCTTTTGTTTTGCATGCTGTCCAAGCCATGTCAACCCATACTTAAGTACAGCAGGGAGTGCAGTAATAAAAGTACAGGGCGCTGTGTTACAGTACTGGAGAGTTACAAGGCAGGGCATCGAGAAAAGTACAGTAAGACAGTGCAAGGACATCATATTTTAACAATGAGAGTTTATTTGAGTCTGGAAACAGGAAAGAAAATGCAGAATACTAGGTAAAATATGGGGGATGGGACTAAATAGATTGTTACACAAGAAGTTGGCATTAACTACACATCCTTCATTACACATCAACAATTCTGTAGTAGAGTACCTAGTTCCTTGAAGTTCACTTAACTAATGACCTATTCTGGACATACAGCATCTCCTCACATGTCAGAAAGGCACAACAGCAACTGCACTTCCTATTAAGACTGAAGTAGGCAAGGTTACTGGCCCATTATGTCAACAAGAGCTTTAACAGCAACATCCTTGCTGACTGCATCACAGTGTGGTATGGTTGCTACAGAGAAATGGATTAGAGGTCAATCCACAGGACCATCGGTGCGGCAGAGAGGATCACTGGAGTCTTCCCCCCCCCCCCCCACCACATCATCATGATCTACCAGGATCATTGCCCGAAGAGGATGCACAAAATCATTGAGGATTCCTTCCTCCCTGCATTCAGCATCTTTCAGCTGCTTCTATCGGGAAAGAGATGCAGGAGTATCAGAGCCAGCACCACCAAGCTGAGGAGCAGCTTCTTCCCATGGTCTGTGAGAATGCTGAACGACCAAAGGAACTGCTCACACTAACCATCTGAGACTCCCATAATCATGAAACAATTATTTATTTATTTGTATTTATGAATACTTGTACTGCAAATGTATTGTTTGTCTAAATATATATATATATAAAATGTCTGGTTTGTCTCTGCATGGTTTGCACTGAGAACGCTGTTTCACCAGGTTGTACGTATGCAATCAGATGATTTGACTTGACCAATGACTGCCTTCTGTGTTGTTAAGATTCTACTGGGTAGGTTACAATGTTTTGAACTTCAATATTCCACCAAAAGTACAAATGAATATTAACTTATTCATCCTTGCATTTCTTCTGCCGCTACATTCTGAACTAATATAATTTTTGATCCTTAATTTGCCAATCCCTTCTTTACAATCATTTCACCCAATAATTTTCATAACATTTAATTTTCTTTCCCCTCTACTCATCCCACCCATGCAATTGTTGCCCCGATGACTATTGAAGCTTTGTTCAAATCATACTTGAGTTAACCACTGAAGTATATACAAGTGGAGCCCAGCTGGATTTGAACTCCAGTGTTACCTGCTCCTCTGCGAGAGAAAACAGAATTTTTACTCACCCTCCTACTCTGGCACCAATGAAGTCACAAATTCGCTGATCAGGAGTCATAAAATAAATCCAAATCATGCAGTTCTTAACTCTGTTTCAATTCTAAGATTTATAATATGCTGTATAAAAAAATCTAACCTCTAAATAGCTGACCCATTATTTTGAAACTATGTCCCAGTTTCCAGAAGAAACTGCCTTTCAGCTCCTACCCTATCAATTAAATTGAAAATGTAACGAAAAATCCCAATTGATGGAGATGACATTCAAAATAGAAAACATCTCATTGGGTTTAATCTCCTTTTCCAGCTCTTAAAAATAATTCCACAATCAAAGCATTATCTTTGGTTAAACACATTCATTGACTTCTGCTTTGTACATTCAGTCTGTATATGGAAGAAAGCATTTGAACAAATGATTTATGACAGAAGTTGATAGGTACAGTATTGGGCCTGAAGTGGCCTTTTTGTGATTGTTTCAACAAGGCTAAAACTCTGCTCTGCACAAAGGCGTAGGTTTCGTTAAGTTCTAACATTAGACTGAGAATATTCTGTTATTTTGCAACAAATCAGCCAGAAATGTTCAGTAACTCAAGATATGCAGATAAGTGAATTCCAAAAGCTGCTGTTCAAATGAATTATTTCTCTTGGTTTCTTCGAGACAGTCACCTGGCTCGCCATTCTGATGGTATTGCTGCAATTAATGTGTGCATAAGGAAAGCCTTACTGGAAAGTGTTAGGATATTTCAACATCGATACTTCAATGTTTTTGCAATGACATACTGACAAACTACCTCTCTGATCCTGAAAGTTAACTTTCATATATATACTCTATTTCCACCACACTATAGTTAGCAGCATGTATAAAATCATTTTATTTGTCCCTCATTTTAATCCTTCTTTCCCACTCTTTCACTTTCTTTCCTTGATATGAATTACATATTCTAATCAGCATTTCCATCCAGTTCGTCTCATTGTAATTCTTCAGTCTGATTAGACAGCAAGACAAACGGTTTCTGCTCACAGAGCTTTCAGGCTGTTTAATTGAGAAGAACTTGATGTGCAAAGGCCTATTGAATTTCAGTAGGAAGGCATAAGTTGGCACCAATCAATTTGCACTCAGGACCAAATCCAATCTAGAGTCATAGGATAAATGTAACTTTCTGTTCCTGTGGACTAAACATGGCACACCAGATAAGCACTGGTTTCACAAGGCATTGCTTGTGGAAACTTGAACAAAGTCATTTTTCTGTCATTTGGGGGTTGAGAAGCCAATAAATAAAATACGAGACAGAACACATTCTTTCCAACAGGGCACATTCAATGATCAAGCTTTATTTTGAAACATTATTAGTTGATAGTAAACATAATCCAGATGTGACTTCAAATTACACTCAATACTTTCATTTCCCTACTTTATTTCACGATTTTACAAAGGAATAAAATGTTAACAACTGCATTTACTACAAATAGAACTGTTAATTGGTACAAAAATAGTGACCTCTGTAATAAATTATTATATTACAAAGAAAGTTTGCTGCTGAATGTTTTTGACATGGGGTGAAGAAGATTTTCATGCCTGCCTATTCCTCTATATTTCTGTACATTATACCATCTTAGAAAAAAATGAAAAACTGAATCTGGAGGATCTTGGACATCTGTAGAAGTATTAAAATGCTATTGGTGTGATTAGTGCTGTAATATGAGAAATATCGCGGTCATTTTGGACACATCAAGATGCCACAGAAAATGGTAGATAATGGCTACAAAATTTGGCTCTGCATTGCCTAGTGTTTTATGGCATAGAGGCCATGTCAGTCCCAATACAGTAAGCAGTACCCTGGCTATCATTTTAGGGTATATACCGAGGTATATTTTTCAAGTACAGGAGAATCCTGTGATCTGGAGATCAGCAAAGAGAATGGTTTTCAAACTTTTTCTTTCCACTCACACGCCACTTTATGTATTCCCTATGCTACAGATGCTCTGTGATTAGAAAGGAATTGTTTAAAGGAGTATTTGAGTGGAAAGAAAAAGTTTGAAAACCACTGTTTTAATTGTACTTTTTTTCTTTGGCTTGGCTTCGCGGACGAAGATTTATGGAGCGGGTAAAAAGTCCACGTCAGCTGCAGGCTCGTTTGTGGCTGACAAGTCCGATGCGGGACAGGCAGACACGATTGCAGCGGTTGCAGGGGAAAATTGGTTGGTTGGGGTTGGGTGTTGGGTTTTTCCTCCTTTGCCTTTTGTCAGTGAGGTAGGATCTGCGGTCTTCTTCAAAGGAGGTTGCTGCCCGCCAAACTGTGAGGCGCCAAGATGCACGGTTTGAGGCGATATCAGCCCACTGGCGGTGGTCAATGTGGCAGGCACCAAGAGATTTCTTTAGGCAGTCCTTTGGTGCACCTCTGTCACGGTGGCCAGTGGAGAGCTCGCCATATAACACGATCTTGGGAAGGCGATGGTCCTCCATTCTGGAGACGTGACCCATCCAGCACAGCTGGATCTTCAGCAGCGTGGACTCGATGCTGTCGACCTCTGCCATCTCGAGTACTTCGACGTTAGGGATGTAAGCGCTCCAATGGATGTTGAGGATGGAGCGGAGACAACGCTGGTGGAAGCGTTCTAGGAGCCGTAGGTGGTGCCGGTAGAGGACCCATGATTCGGAGCCGAACAGGAGTGTGGGTATGACAACGGCTCTGTATACGCTTATCTTTGTGAGGTTTTTCAGTTGGTTGTTTTTCCAGACTCTTTTGTGTAGTCTTCCAAAGATGAGACATATAAGGCAATCGAACAACTGAAAAGTGGCAAAGCAGCAGGTATGGATGGAATCCCCCCAGAAGTCTGGAAGGCTGGCGGCAAAACTCTGCATGCCAAACTGCATGAGTTTTTCAAGCTTTGTTGGGACCAAGGTAAACTGCCTCAGGATCTTTGTGATGCCACCATCATCACAAAAACAAAGGCGAGAAATCAGACTGCTCAAACTACAGGGGAATCACGTTGCTCTCCATTGCAGGCAAAATCTTCACTAGGATTCTACTAAATAGAATAATACCTAGTGTCACCGAGAATATTCTCCCAGAATCACAGTGCGGCTTTTGCGCAAACAGAGGAACTACTGACATGGTCTTTGCCCTCAGACAGCTCCAAGAAAAATGCAGAGAACAAAACAAAGGACTCTACATCACCTTTGTTGACCTCACCAAAGCCTTCGACACCGTGAGCAGGAAAGGGCTTTGGCAAAAACTAGAGCGCATCGGATGTCCCCCAAAGTTCCTCAACATGATTATCCAACTGCACGAAAACCAACAAGGTCGGGTCAGATGCAGCAATGAGCTCTCTGAACCCTTCTCCATTAACAATGGCGTGAAGCAAGGCTGTGTTCTCGCACCAACCCTCTTTTCAATCTTCTTCAGCATGATGCTGAACCAAGCCATGAAAGACCCCAACAATGAAGACGCTGTTTACATCCGGTACCGCACGGATGGCAGTCTCTTCAATCTGAGGCGCCTGCAAGCTCACACCAAGACACAAGAGAAACTTGTCCGTGAACTACTCTTTGCAGACGATGCCGCTTTAGTTGCCCATTCAGAGCCAGCTCTTCAGCGCCAGCTCTTCAGCGCTTGACGTCCTGCTTTGCGGAAACTGCCAAAATGTTTGGCCTGGAAGTCAGCCTGAAGAAAACTGAGGTCCTCCATCAGCCAGCTCCCCACCATGATTACCAGCCCCCCCACATCTCCATCGGGCACACAAAACTCAAAACGGTCAACCAGTTTACCTATCTCGGCTGCACCATTTCATCAGATGCAAGGATCGACAATGAGATAGACAACAGACTCGCCAAGGCAAATAGCGCCTTTGGAAGACTTAATTGTACTTAATTGACTGTTAATTGACAGTACACTGTTTCATAACTCCAAAGGAAATGGGCCAATGGCAATTTTTCTCAAGCAAAATATTTCTGTAACAATTGGGCCTAAAGCAGTGGTTATTGAGGTGAACTGCTATATTCCTGATTACCTGGTTCTGCCCCATCCTATGGCTGGACATGTGGCCCCTTCCTCTTTTGACCTTGTATAAATCTCTAATGCCTTGTCCCTTCTCCAGAAAGCATGGGTCACAGCATAGGATGAGGTCCTTGTCCATTGTGAATAAAATCCTGTAGATCAATGATTCAGAATATTTACTGTGCGTCAGATCTCAACCTTTCTTTCCCCATTCACATACCTCTGTAATCCCTTACTAATCACAGAGCACCTATGGCTTAGGGATTACTTAGGCTGGTTGTGAGTGGAAAGAAAAGTTTGAAAACCACTGGTCTAAATGAATGGCAGAGCAGGCTCAAGCTGCTGTAAGACCTACTCCCATTTCTAATGTTCACATTTTACTGTGTATAGAGTTAACATCTACCACAATTTGCAGTGAAGGCAAAGCATGACATAAATTAGCATACCATTTATATCTGATGCACTGCCGGATTGGAGCTCAACATCTCAGCTAACAGCCCTTCTGCTGCATGTGACAATCCTCCAGCCCCACCATCATGTATATGATTCATTACTGGCAGTTTGATTTGCTAATTAATTTCAACTGATTTGTCTCAGATGGGGCAACATAATTGGCTCAGCAGAGAGTACAATGTCTTTACAGCACCAGTGATTGGGATCAGGGTTTGAATCCCATGCTGTCTGTAAGGAGTTTGTACGTTTTCCCCGTGTCTCTGTGGGTTTTGCCTGGGGTCTCTGGTGTCTTGTATTTGAAAGCACCACCTAGAGTGATAACATCATACACACACAGAGATATATACATAACACTCCCTCCTACTCCTACCCTCCCCGCCCCCCACAAAATAAATGCTTCATGGAAATAACATACTATTACTAAACTATAATAACTAGGTAGTGTCCCCAGCCTAATAGTGAGGATAATAAGCTATAAAGTACAAAATATGAAACCACCAAGTCACTAAATGTCGTCATTCATTCGCTTGAGCTGGTGTGTTTTCCCTCTGTGATCATCTCAGAAAGGTAGAATTAGTCAAGGTATTTTGTGACTTCTCCGGACTCTCTGCTTTTGGGGGTGGTTGCTTGATTGGTGGGGAGGACTGTAATGTTTGCCACAGGCAATATATACATAACATCTGGTTTCCTCCCACTGTTCAAAACATTCCGGTGGTTAATTGGGTATAAATTGGGTGCCATGGACTTGTGGGCTAAAATAGCCTGTTACCATGTTACATGTGTCATCAAAATTTTAATTTAAAATCTGAACTTATTTGGTGCTTTCTAGAATCCATTAAAGAGACTGGATCCTTACAGACTGCTGTGCAAGTAACTGTCAGAAACTCTCTGATGTACGTATTTGTTTTGGAATACATAATGATGAGAAGATTGGATCAGGGTTTGAAGGCCAAGCTGTAGCAGAATAACTACACAAATAGCTCCACCTGCCCATCATTCCTCTCAGGATCCACTCATCCCTTCTATTACCCATCAGATTCCAACATCTGCAGCCTCTTGTGTCTCCACTTATCACCTTCTGCCTGTCTCTCCCTCCACCCCTTGCCCCACCCCACCCCACCGGCTCCATCTGCCTCCTTTTTCCCTCTCTCCTTGTTGGGTTGGTGGAAAGTTTTAAATCGAGTCATAATACATTTTAATTGCTATTTTCATTCATTTTTCTGAAGCATTTGTGGCCTTGGCTACATGCTAAGACGAGCAGTGTTTCAGGAGAAGGGGGGTGATGCAGAGTTGGATGCTTTTCCCCCTCTGCAGCTTGTAAATCAGCAAAGTGTGAATTTGGAGGGAGGTGTGAGGTAATGGGAAACTATCTGATATCTCCATTAGTTACAGGTCCACTGCTGGACACAAACAACCACCTGCAGCTCCATTTGCAGCAGACGCTGTCTTCAACTTGAAGCCAAGGCAACACAGCTGTGCCTGCCCCAGTTGAGTAGCAGTTCATGCCTGTGCTGCAAGAGTGAGAAATGTCCATCCATGCTTAATGTTTGGGTGCTGTGTCAGTTAATTGAAGAGCTGAGGGTGATGAGTGTCTGATGTTCTCAGCAGTGCAGTAAAATATCTGCATGTTAGAGAGAAGTTTCATTAGATCAAGATTGCTGTTAGCTAAGCAACATAGGTGTGATACACTGAGCAACATCATGTCCAGTCA
The DNA here is from genome assembly GCF_036971445.1 of Narcine bancroftii. NCBI lineage: Eukaryota > Metazoa > Chordata > Chondrichthyes > Torpediniformes > Narcinidae > Narcine > Narcine bancroftii. The sequence continues at coordinate 239,659,384 of NC_091470.1, forward strand.
AAATGGAAGGACGATGTGCCTGACACCATTGTATCAAGATAATTGCAAGTCACTTTTTGCTTGCATGAGGATCAGTGAATAATTATTATCCATCTACATTGTGCATTCATTTTCTTTTTAAAATTCAATTAAGTTTACAATTACAGTTTTTTTATACAATTGCCAGCTCAGCTGCAGCAAGAATTTCAGTGCCTATGTACATTATACAATGAATAAGCATTATTACCCTCAGTCTTTATCAAGTCCCTGATATAAAGATTTTAACCAAGCACCTGTCTGTTTCAATCAAGTGCACCAATTTTCTTTTTTCTCATTCAGAAGTTAAACAGAGAAGAAGCTGAGTGTCTGAAGGTGGTAGCTTTCCAATCTTATTTACTGGAACAAACAAGGGGCCAGGCAGTTGCACGTGAACCATGGTTTCTCTGTCCAAGTAGCAGCCTTCAGCTATGCACTCATATGCCAACGTGGTTTTGTGTTCAAATGTCTGGATTGTTTCGATGGCAAGTTTTAAGGTGTGCTTTTTGACAGCCACTCAACTGGATTGTTTATTGAACATTTGTTCCCTGAGGAGTTAGAGACTATTAAAATGGAACTTTTGGGAATGGCTTTCCTCAAAACAATTTTCTATAGCATGTCACAATTTAGCTGCAGATGCTATTTTTGGGATAAGGTAATGTTCCCTTGGAATGAATAGATCAGCTGGCTTTATTTATGTATGGTGGTCACTGCCCTTGCAGAGTAATTATGCTTCAAAAATAAAATTATAAAGTGCAGGGAGGGTGATATTGTGGTAAACCACTCCACTCCATTATCAAACCAGCATCTGTAGTCAGGAGTTCCCGCTGGCTGGGGGGGGGGCACAAAGAACTCTGGGAGGTGCATGACTTCAGAGGTCAGGTGATTGTGACAGGGCTAACTGTAATTATTTAAATTCCTGCAAAGATTCCATTGAACAGTTCTGCTAGTTCAGCTCACAGACAACTTCTGTTGTGCTTTATTCACTGCACCACGCACTACATTAGTGACCCCAACAGTCCAAGCGACATTTTGGACCTATGGATGTGCAGAAAGCCATTATGCTCAAACTTCGAATATTTTGGACCTTGCAGCCACAGGTCTGGTTCAAGTAGGCCGAGTCCCAGTTCCATCTACGCCAGATTACTGCATATGCAATGAAGTACTACTATGTGATTGAATAACTGGACCAAGACACCGCTGGTCGTAGTGTTGATTTCTTACACCAGCCTCCAGCCAACAACAGGTATGAAGCCAAAGTTTGCTCATATGTATTTTCGGCCTTTCCTGATGTTACAGGGCAGCACGACTTCTCCATATGGATAGACTGGGTGACCACACCCTTTCTGAACTAATGATGAGATGCTGGTGCTCATGGGCAGACACAAGCCCTGTCTACTTTTTGAGCAACTTTTTCCTCGAGCAAATGCCAGAAGACATGTTTCCTGCTTGCAAATAAAGACTTCAATGACCTCCGTCGCTTAACAGCCATGCTGATGAGTTGTGGCACACTAAGCAGCATGGTAGACTTTCGGTTTAGCGAGTAGCAGTGCCTTGGCCAAGGGCATGAACCCTACCCACTCCAACCGGCCACAGTGCAGACAGAGCAATGGTGCTATTACCAGAGATTGGGAGTTGCACCCCACCGCTGCCGTTCCTCCTGCATGCATCTGGGAAATGCCGAGGCCGGCTGACAGTAGTGGCCACAAAAACAACCTCCTTTTCCTCTGGGACCGACACTAAGGTCATCGCTTCTTAGTTGACACTGAAGCAGAGGTTAGCGGGTTCCCCTCCTCCAGCCCAGACACACGTTCAAGAAAGAAGGGCCCTCCTCTCACGGCCACCAACAACAGCAGCATCTGGACGTGAGGGTCACGGACAATTCCACTCTATTTTGGCTCATCACAGTTCAGCTGGTCCTTCACCATTGCTGATGTATCACAGTCACTCCTGGGAGCTGATTTTTTTTGCGAGCACACTCCCTTCTATTAGATCTCAAAGGTCACTGCCCAGTTAATTCAAAGTCCGTCTCCTTCCACCCCACGGCATTGCCCTCACCTCGCCTTGACTCGATGATGCTTTCAGACAATGGGTATTTCAAAATTCTGGCGGAATTTCCCAGCCTTATTACTCCGCAGTTCTTGATGGCCCAACTGAAATATGGAGTGCAACACCACATTCTAACTCATGGACGTCCCCTGCATACTCAAGAGCACAGGCTACCTCTGGATAACTTGCAATTGGCTAAAGACAAATTCCAACACATGGAGGAAATAAGGATTGTTCACCGCTCCGCTCCAACAGCCCTTGGGCATCACCGCTGCATATGGTACCTAATGCATCTGGAGAGTGGAGACCTTGCGGGGACTATCAGCATCTGAATGATATCACTGTGGCAGATTGCTACCAAGTTCCCCATATATAGGACTTCTCTGTAATCCTTCACAGCACTAAAATTTTCTCCAAAATTGACCTAATGTGCAGGTCCCATCAGATCCCAGTTCACCCGGCAGCACTCCTAAGACTGCCTTAATTACCCCCTTTGGGCTATTTGAATTAATTACCCCCTTTGGGCTATTTGAATTCCTCCGTATACCTTTCTGTTTATAAAGCATGGCCCAGATATTTCAACACCTAATAGACACAGTTACCTGGGCCCTGGATTACATATTTACTTAGACAACACCCTCATCATCAGCCACTCACAGCAGCAGCACCGGGCCCACCTCTGTTAACTATGTCAGTGGGTAGATGATCATGTATTAGTGATCAACCTGGCCAAATGCCAGTTTGGCCTCATATCGATCGATTTCCTTGGCCACTGCATCAGTCAGCACAGAGCAATTCCACTACCTTCCAAGGACAAGGCCATTTGCAAATTTCCAAGACCCTCTACCATTAAAGGCCTTTAGAAGCTTGTTGGCACGAATAACTTTTACAATCGTTTCGTGCCAGCTGTAGCCAAAGTTATGCAGCCACTTTTCAAACTCTTGTCTGGACATCCCAAGGAACTGAAATGGAATGACGGCTGCATTCGAGACTGCCAAGGGAGCACGATCGAGAGCCACTATGCTCGTGCACCAGAGGTTTGACGTGCCAACGGCACCGATGGTGGATGCGTCAGGCCCTGTGGTGGGCAGGGTCCTGGAGCAGTTCATCAATGGCATCTGGAAACCCTTGCCTCTCTTTTTGTCATCAGTGCTTTTGACGGGGAGCTCCTTATTCTCCAATTGGCCATATGGTATTTTTGCTAATTCCTAGAGGGCAGAGGGATCATGGTCTACACGGATCACAAGTCATTGACTTTCACCTTCACCAGGAAGTCAGATCAGTGGTCAGCACGACAACTCTCCTACATTTCAGAGTTTAGGACTACGATAAAACACATCACTGGGAAAAACAATCTAGTCACCGACACGCTATCCCGCACCACCATCACTTCCCTCCATTCACCTGCTCCCAGTATAGACTACATGGCTTTGGCAGCAGCTCAGCAGGAAGATGAAGAGATGGCCACATATCATATGCCATATCGGGACTGAAATTGGACAACATACGTTTTGGTCCACCAAATGCCTCCCTACTTTGTGACATATCCACTGGCCAACCGAGGCCCATTGTACCTGCTGCGCGGCAACATTGAGTGTTTGACACCATACACAGTTTGGCTCACCCTTCAATTAGGACAACAACAAGGTTTGTGGCAGGCAAATACATGTACACGGCCTGCGCAAGCAAGTCGTCACTTGGGCAAGGACATGCATCCAGTGCCAGACCTCAAAAGTTCAGTGCCACACAAAACCCCACTACGCAGGTTTGATCACATCCAAATAGATATTGTCACCCCGTTGCCATGTCCAAGGGAGCTACTCACCTCTTCACAATAGTAGACAGGTTCACGAGATGGCCAGAGGTTATCCCACTCTCCGACATCTCCACCTCAGCTTGGACGAGAGCCCTCATTGCCAATTGGATAGTGCATTTTGGACTACCTGTGCACATTTCCTCTGACAGAGCAGCTCAGTTTACATCCAGGTTATGGTCCACAATCACACAGTTGCTGGGCATGCAACTGCATCGATCGACAGCATCTCATGCCCAGTCTAATGGCTTAGTGGAACGTTTTCACCATCAAATGAAAACTGCTCTTATGGCACGTCTTAATGGATCGGATTGGATAGATGAACTTCCTTGGGTACTTTTAGGTATCAGTACCTCACTGAAGGAAGATCTAGCTATATCCTCCACAGAATTGGTTTACAGAGCCCCCCCCCACCCACCCCCGACGGTCCCAGGGAATTTCATTCCAGCAGCAGGAATCTCCCACTTCAGTACTTGCACTCTTAAGGGAGAAGGTGGGTACACTGGCACCTATCCCGGCCACCCGGCATGGGTTAATGACTTCATACATTCCGCCTCAGTTCAAGGACTTCCTTTATGTACTCCTGCACAGGGATGTATACAGGTTGCTGTTGCAATGGCCATATGAAGGTCTTTTCAAGGTGGTACAGAATGATGGCTCCACATTAGTTATAGACATTGGTGGCAGGAAAGAAATGGTTTTGGTTGATTGTCTTAAGCTGGCACATGTGTACCTAGATCCGCCGGTACAGGTGGCACTCCCCCAGCAGAAGGGGTGTCTGCCGGCCCGTTTTAGCTGAATAGGTGAGTCTGCAGTGTCACCGCAGAACTCCAGTTCGGGGAGGGGGCGCAGGTAAATGTGGCGAACTGTGCCACTTCATTATCAATCCGTCATCCGTAGTTGTGGGCCCCTGCAGGATCAGGAGTTCCTGGTAGACGGGGGCGGGGGGGAGCACAAAGAACTCTGGGAGGTGCGTGACTTCAAAGGTCGGGTGATTGTGATAGCGCGCCGACTGTAATATTTAAACTCCTACAAAGATTCCATTAAACAGTTCTGATGGTTCAGTTCACAGACAACCTTTGTTGTGCCTTATTCACTGTGTCACTTGCTACACTATGTTATTTAAATAACTCAAGATCACTATATGGGATTTGATCCTACATTATTGTATACATTCTCATTGTCGATCCTTGCATCTGATGAAATGGTGCAGCCGAGATAGGTAAACTGGTTGACCGTTTTGAGTTTTGTGTGCCCGATGGAGATGTGGGGGGGCTGGTAGTCATGGTGGGGAGCTGGCTGATGGAGGACCTCAGTTTTCTTCAGGCTGACTTCCAGGCCAAACATTTTGGCAGTTTCCGCAAAGCAGGACGTCAAGCGCTGAAGAGCTGGCTCTGAATGGGCAACTAAAGCGGCATCATCTGCAAAGAGTAGTTCACGGACAAGTTTCTCTTGTGTCTTGGTGTGAGCTTGCAGGCGCCTCAGATTGAAGAGACTGCCATCCGTGCGGTACCGGATGTAAACAGCGTCTTCATTGTTGGGGTCTTTCATGGCTTGGTTCAGCATCATGCTGAAGAAGATTGAAAAGAGGGTTGGTGCGAGAACACAGCCTTGCTTCACGCCATTGTTAATGGAGAAGGGTTCAGAGAGCTCATTGCTGTATCTGACCCGACCTTGTTGGTTTTCGTGCAGTTGGATAATCATGTTGAGGAACTTTGGGGGACATCCGATGCGCTCTAGTATTTGCCAAAGCCCTTTCCTGCTCACGGTGTCGAACTCGCCAAGGCAAATAGCGCCTTTGGAAGACTACACAAAAGAGTCTGGAAAAACAACCAACTGAAAAACCTCACAAAGATAAGCGTATACAGAGCCGTTGTCATACCCACACTCCTGTTCGGCTCCGAATCATGGGTCCTCTACCGGCACCACCTACGGCTCCTAGAACGCTTCCACCAGCGTTGTCTCCGCTCCATCCTCAACATCCATTGGAGCGCTCACACCCCTAACGTCGAGGTACTCGAGATGGCAGAGGTCGACAGCATCGAGTCCACGCTGCTGAAGATCCAGCTGCGCTGGATGGGTCACGTCTCCAGAATGGAGGACCATCGCCTTCCCAAGATCGTATTATATGGCGAGCTCTCCACTGGCCACCGTGACAGAGGTGCACCAAAGAAAAGGTACAAGGACTGCCTAAAGAAATCTCTTGGTGCCTGCCACATTGACCACCGCCAGTGGGCTGATAACGCCTCAAACCGTGCATCTTGGCGCCTCACAGTTTGGCGGGCAGCAGCCTCCTTTGAAGAAGACCGCAGAGCCCACCTCACTGACAAAAGGCAAAGGAGGAAAAACCCAACACCCAACCCCAACCAACCAATTTTCCCTTGCAACCGCTGCAATCGTGTCTGCCTGTCCCGCATCGGACTGGTCAGCCACAAACGAGCCTGCAGCTGACGTGGACTTTTTACCCCCTCCATAAATCTTCGTCCGCGAAGCCAAGCCAAAGAAAAAGATTGTATACATTGTGATAATTGCTCTATTTGTTCCAGCATCAGTTATGTACAAAGCTTTAGAATGTTATTTTCCCTTCTGAGCTCTTGAGTCCACAGCATGGAAACAGGCCCTTTGGCCCAACTAGTCCTTGCTGGTCAAGTTGCCCTCTTAAGCCAGTCTCCTCTGACTGCAATTGGCCCATATCCCTTTATACCTTTCTGGTAAAGCTCCTTTTGTTACTGTCCAATAATGAAGGGGAAAATCTGTCCATTGTTTTCATTAGTGAAATCAATATCCATGGAGAAATGAAGCATGATATTAATATCATGACTATAATAGCGTGCAAATCTCAGAGCAGTCAAAGACAGTTAGATCCATCATGGGCTCAAAGCCCAGGTTCGTCCTCCTCTTGGTCCAAGCACATTCCTTACTGATTGCATTATAACTTTAGATTCACTGTGACAATATTAACTTTTTTTGACAAATGTTAAAGACAAAAATGGGCTAGAATTTAGTCAGGAATACTCTTGTTTGGGGACAATGTTTCCTTATGAAATATCACTAATGATTTACTTGAGCTATTACTTACTTTTTCTTAAATAGATTAATCTTTCTCTTCAGAGATTAAACACACAAGGATCTGTCAACTGCTTTTGAGCCAATTTTTCTACCAAAGCTTTCTAGCCCTGAAGAAATGCTTCCAAACACTAAAACATTTGGTTGTGACATTAAAAGCATATTTCAAAAAATAATATTAATTAAAAACAATTATACAAGATTTCATTAAAAAAACAACACAATATAATTAAATCTGATAAAAATGGCTTTAACAACTGCTGTGTTTTTCATTAACATTAGCATTGTACAGTGTAATATAACATTATCAACAACTTTAACATTCTAATATAATTAGGGCTGTCAGTTAATTATAAATAATTTGATCAACTATGCAATTATAAAATAAATGCAAATTAATTGTGATTTAATGCCACTGCAAAAAAAGTAATGAAATGTATACCAATAGATTTGAATAATGCAAATACAAAATGGTTTGCATTTGAGATAAGAGGACAGAATGAATGATTAACTGAGGTGGATTTGGAGGGGTTGAGAATGTTTGGAGAGAAAGAATGGAAAATAGAGAGGGATAGTGGAGCAGCAGGAAATAAAGAGCAGACAGCGAGCATAAGGAGAGATGCGAAACAGGGGTGTGGGGGTACAGCGAGGGAAGTTGTGATAATGAGAGATTAAAGCTGGGGGGGGGAATAAGAGAGGGGAGAAAAAAAAAAGGAGCAGGGTGGCAATGCTGTCCTCAGTCAGAAATGGAGAACAGGCAATTGAATTGAGCTCCTGTTTTCAGTCAGAACCAAATCCAAATTCCTGGCCTGGAAAAGGCCAAGTTCTACATATTCATCTGTACAATTATTTCTCCTTTCCTTCTCTTTCACTCACTCTCTCTCCCACTATCTCTTTCCTCCTCCAAATTCTCTTCTGCCTAATTCATATCTCTCTCTCTCTCTCATCCACTACTCTCTTCATCAACACCCATCCTCTCTCCTCTCCCACCTCTCTCCTCTTCCACCATTCATCACCACTCTCTCCTTTCCTCTTCTCCTCTCATTCACTCTTCCCTTCCTGCAGTTCCCTCTGGTACTTCAACTTTCCATCAGCAGGGCAGCAGGAGCTGGAGCTTGAATAAAGCCCACGTGTCAGGTTGGTTCACTTTTCACTTCCATGAATTTTGGAGGTAGAGAGGTAGAGAGGATGGGTGGGAAACTGAATGGTCAACTGATGCTGGCCCATAGCAAAAGTTGTGTGTGTGCAGGTGGAGGCGCACGTGTATGTGTGCATAACCTACACAGCAGTAGATCTTCCCATTGTAATGCAAAGAGCATGTTAAAGATTTATTGGACTTAATTGGCAACCTCAATTTGAGGCAACTTTGAACTGCACAATAGTTTGCTAAGCATCTGGAAGGTGGAAAGATTGGCCCAGATATGAACATGAAACTTGTTCAAATTTCAACTCAGAATTTTTGTATGGTCAGACTTTCTTTTCCAAATAATCTATCTCCTAGTATCCTGCCATCCCAACCTGAGGCTACTTAAAAATATTCATTTAACCTCATTAAATCAGAATATCCTCAGTGTGCTGACTTTACAAGTGGCCTGAAAGTGAGATAGACATTGCAAGTAAAATAATGTTATCTTGTAAATAGAAAATGCACTGCAGTCAAATTATTTGTTGTCTCTTCTTTGGCTTGGCTTCGCGGACGAAGATTTATGGAGGGGGTAAAAAGTCCACGTCAGCTGCAGGCTCGTTTGTGGCTGACCAGTCCGATGCGGGACAGGCAGACACGATTGCAGCGGTTGCAAGGGAAAATTGGTTGGTTGGGGTTGGGTGTTGGGTTTTTCCTCCTTTGCCTTTTGTCAGTGAGGTGGGCTCTGCGGTCTTCTTCAAAGGAGGCTGCTGCCCGCCAAACTGTGAGGCGCCAAGATGCACGGTTTGAGGCGTTATCAGCCCACTGGCGGTGGTCAATGTGGCAGGCACCAAGAGATTTCTTTAGGCAGTCCTTGTACCTTTTCTTTGGTGCACCTCTGTCACGGTGGCCAGTGGAGAGCTCGCCATATAATACGATCTTGGGAAGGCGATGATCCTCCATTCTGGAGACGTGACCCATCCAGCGCAGCTGGATCTTCAGCAGCGTGGACTCGATGCTGTCGACCTCTGCCATCTCGAGTACCTCGACGTTAGGGGTGTGAGCGCTCCAATGGATGTTGAGGCCTCTTGTAACAGCTTTCAGTTCCCAAATGTATTACCATGATCTGTATGAGGTTAGCTTCTCAGTTTGATTTTATATTTTTAAACATTTGCCATGTTTCCAGGACCACCGGTTTTGTAATATCAAAATTGTCATGTCAAAACCGTGTTCTAATTTTAAACCAGCTGCGGGTTTCTGTGGGGATTCTCTTGATTTTCAGAATTTTGGATACTTGGGAGAAATTATGTGAACAATATTCATATTAGCCCTTTGGGATTTCAGGGGAGGATTGGGAGAACCTCCATGGAAATCAGTGGTATAAACCTCCTTCCTTTCACACTCATTTCCTTTCAGTAGTATCAGACATTTAATACTGGAAGTGGAGTTTTAATACATCACATTTTTTTCTGATGGCTTTAAACTGATTGAATGATGGATTTATCTCTAACTTAAGTCATGTCAATTCACATCCATTTTTCCAAGACTTGCCGCTATTGCTATTTCAGAACAATCAACTTTTCAAAGTTAATAGTGTGAGTTCAGTGTTAATTTTGTTAATTCTATGGTCATATTTTGTGAAGTTTCCAGATGTCAAATTCAACTGCAGCATGGCTCGTGTCGTGGTTAGCACAATGCTAATACAGTGCCAGACCAAGATTTGAATCCAGCACTGTCTGTGAGGAGTTTGTATGCTCTCTAAGTCTGCAAGGGTTTCCTCTGGGTGCTCTTGTTCTCTCACACATTCTGAAGACATGTAGATTTAGTAGGTCAATTGGTGGCATGGGCAGCGGGGGCCAGTAGGGACGGTTATCGTGCTGCATCTCAAAATATTTTAAAAATTAAAAATGTGAGTTCTCAACATTAGGCTGTTAAATTGTGTAGAAAAGGGGGAAAATCCATAATACTGCTTCAAAATAAAGTAGTGTCATAAGGAAGGACAAGTTCAAACTGGTGAAAGCCAAATGTAAGAAAGGGATCAAGAGCTACTCCAATACTCAAAATGATCAAAACACAAAATGAAAATCCAGGTTTGGGCCGCAGAGGCAAAGCCTTGGAGTCATTTATGAAACAGTTGAATTAGGATGATGCAATCGGGAGTTTGTAGGGTTTTTTGATGGATGAGCTAAGAAGGCTTTCTAGATCTCCCTCTATCTTGTGATCTTGCAGTTTAGTGAACATCTGTTTTTGTTTAGTTACAGTTCTCAAACAAGTTTAAACCAGCTTGCAATGATTAAACTGTCTCCTCGTTTTTTTTTTGCAACAAAATAGGAAATTATCACCATTATCACATATATTATTTAGATTTTTCAGATCTATTGGCTTCTCTTTTAAGTCAATCATGCCTTGTACAATTCCCAGATGGATAGAATCGATTGGCAATGTGCTCCCAGGCAATGCAGCTCAACAGTCAGTTGTACACAGTTGTCAGCTTCAACAATTCACTTCTCCAATCTCCCTCATTCACCTTGAATAAGTGTCTTTATTCGATGTAATAACTCTCAAAATGAGTTAGCTGCAAATGGAAATCACAGGGATGGAAGGAAAGAATACTGATACAACTCTTGGTTGTAATCTTTTTTTATTCAGGAGTGGTAATTGGTCACAGAACAAGAGTGGAAAGTTCAGATAGGTAACACTTCTTAATATGGATCATTCTGAAACTTTGAAACATTTGTTCAAACAGATTCCAAATAACTTTTTTTTAAAATAGATTTTCTATTCTCTGCACTTAGAGTTAGCATTGACTTTTGTTTCAAATGTACAAATAATTAAGGCATCAAACAAATTATGTCAAATTATGCTTTTTTTAAAAAAAAACTTGGGGATCTAGTTCTATGATTCCACAGAAACTGAAAATCAATGGTTTTGTAATCTTGGATAATGTAGAAACATTTTCCAACAAACCATGTAGCACAATTATAAATCTGTTGATTATATCTATATTTATAACTTTACATTAAGCACAAAGGGAATCATTCCTGCCATCAGTACAGGCAACCCCCACATCAAGGCAGTCCAGCTAACAAAAACTCACCCCTATAGAATTCACGATCACTACTAAAAGTATTGGGATACAGAATAAAAAAAACCTCAAAATTTATGTGAAAAAGTTTTAAAAAATAATCTTAAAGTTTACCTCTCTTCAACTCCCATCACTTGATGCATACATCATTAAAATGGCTTTGTGGTACACAAAACTTATCATTTTCGAGGGACCCAATCCCATTGTAATGTGGAGATCACTTGGAATTACAGATACACTTTCTCTCCTCTAATGACTGCAAATTAAAGAACCAAAATGTTCCTTTGATCATAAGTGTGACCAGGCATCACAGCCCTGACAAAGGAGCTGGGATCTAAAATTGTGCCCATTTCTCTTTCACAAAACTCAAAACAGTCAACCAATTTACCTATCTCGGCTGCACCATTTCATCAGATGCAAGGATCGACAACGAGATAGACAACAGACTCGCCAAGGAAAATAGCGCCTTTGGAAGACTACACAAAAGAGTCTGGAAAAACAACCAACTGAAAAACCTCACAAAGATAAGCGTATACAGAGCCATTGTCATACCCACACTCCTGTTCGGCTCCGAATCATGGGTCCTCTACCGGCATCACCTACGGCTCCTAGAATGCTTCCACCAGCGTTGTCTCCGCTCCATCCTCAACATTCATTGGAGTGTTTTCATCCCTAACGTCGAAGTACTCTAGATGGCAGAGGTCGACAGCATCGAGTCCACGCTGCTGAAGATCCAGCTGCGCTGGATGGGTCACGTCTCCAGAATGGAGGACCATCGCCTTCCCAAGATCGTGTTATATGGCGAGCTCTCCACTGGCCACCGTGACAGAGGTGCACCAAAGAAAAGGTACAAGGACTGCCTAAAGAAATCTCTTGGTGCCTGCCACATTGACCACCGCCAGTGGGCTGATAACGCCTCAAACCGTGCATCTTGGCGCCTCACAGTTTGGCGGGCAGCAACCTCCTTTGAAGAAGACCGCAGAGCTCACCTCACTGACAAAAGGCAAAGGAGGAAAAACCCAACACCCAACCCCAACCAACCAATTTTCCCCTGCAACCACTGCAACCGTGTCTGCCTGTCCCGCATCGGACTTGTCAGCCACAAACAAGCCTGCAGCTGACGTGGACATTTACCCCCTCCATAAATCTTCGTCCGCGAAGCCAAGCCAAAGAAGAATGCTGCCTAATCTGAAGAGAATTTCCAGGATTCTCTGCTTTTAATTCACTGACAATATGTTCCATTTACTCAATTTAAATTCCTTGTTGTAGTTCTGGGTTTGAAATACATCATTCCAGATTTGGTCCTTTTGAGTCCATTGATTAATTCCACATCCACTGACTCTCACCACTCAGGCCATGGCCTTTTGTCACTGCTACCATGAGGAAGGAGGTACAGTTGCCTGAAGACACACTCAACTTTACAAAGACAGCTTCTACCCCTCTGCCATCAGAATGCTCAATAGACAATGAAGCTTGGACACTACCTCAATTTTTCTCTTTTTTGCACTAGCTATTTTTTTAAATCTTGTATTTACAGAATTAGAATTTATAATAATTTTGCTCTTTGTTCTGCACAATACTTCTGCCACAAAACAACAATGTAAAGACACATTTATGACAATCAACCCAATTTCAATTTGGATTCCTCATTTGACCAGAGTTAACCAGAATATACTCCTGATAAAAATGCTCATGCAATCTCCCTGGGATCATAGATTCTCAGAAGCAGCACTTCCTCCTAATCTCAAGGAGACCAAAGTCGACGCTAGCACCACAACAACAGATTTGGGCCTTGTCTACAAAGCCCACAGCCAATAAAAGACTAAAATAAAAGATCCCAAGAACAACTTAGCATAAAACAGCTAGAATGTAGAGCCCATTGATTCTATGCCTCCACATCACTCAATACTGAACATTTATGTTTCTGACCCATTGGGTAGGTGGGGAAGAGATGTTCCTCATGCAACTTTCTTACATCACCAGCAGCTTTATTCACCTAGAACCTTTGCACTATGGTTATGAGTAAAGTACAAATAAATTAGTGTCTAATTAATTTTTCATGTGCAGGCCTGAGTGTGGATTATGACAGACACTGAGGCGTTATATTACATCTAGAAAAGTGTCAAAATTCACAAAGTTGATTTTCCAGACTGCCAAATATACAAAACATGCTCAAATGCTGTGGGCAGCTGTACAAGTGAGTCACTAGAAGTTCCATTCTCATCATTCCCAAGTCCAGGGTAATGACACAAGCTGGCCTCACAGTCCTTTACCCCATCGGAAAATGAAAGGAGCTTCTACTCTTGATTGCTATTCTGCATGAGGCCATCGGGTTCAAAATAAGGTTGAACTTCTTCACAAGGCCTGCACAAAGCCTCAGTCCCTGCATAATCCACATCCAGGCCTCCACATGAAAAATAGCACATGCAGAAAGGACCAGAAGAATCCCAGTTTGACCTAATGAGCTTAGGTAAGGAGGAATCAAAACCACAGAACAAAAATGTAGAATATTATAAACTGATAACTGGATTTATTCTTTTAAATTAATCTCTTCTGTTTTAATTTTACTATTGAGCTAAATGTTCCTTTAAAATAGCACGATTTCCAAATTAGTTCTTCTCAGGATCATAGATGGTTACAAAATGGGAAGATGCTTCACTGTCTAATCATCTAATGGAATTAAATAATGTCTTGCTTGAGTTTGGAGAAAATTTGATGCAACATTAAAGAGTTTGTGATTGAATTTGACAAGATATGAAGCCCATTTATGGACTATTATCATAATTTGAATACAAGGGCAGGGTGCTCTGGGGGTTTCCTGTCCGATGTCAGGGAGCCAAAACTCTATTCTTTTCATATTATTCACTGGTGACAGTGTTTGATGGGAGGGGTAAATTAGAAGTGGGGGAAAGTCTTTTCTTCCTCTTTTTTTCTTTTCTCTTTATAAGTAGAAGAGATTTATCTAATTAGATAATTTACCATGAATATGTTGCAGTATTAGAATACAAGGTGAAGTTTTCCCTGAGGGAATTTCCATTGTATCCAAGCATTGTATGTATGACAATTCATATTCTATATTGTGTTGTATAAAGTTGTGTGGTTTATGTGTCTTCTTTTTCTTTGGCTTGGCTTCGCGGACGAAGATTTATGGAGGGGGTAAAAAGTCCACGTCAGCTGCATGCTCGTTTGTGGCTGACAAGTCCGATGCGGGACAGGCAGACACGATTGCAGCGGTTGCAGGGGAAAATTGGTTGGTTGGGGTTGGGTGTTGGGTTTTTCCTCCTTTGCCTTTTGTCAGTGAGGTGGGCTCTGCGGTCTTCTTCAAAGGAGGTTGCTGCCCGCCAAACTGTGAGGCGCCAAGATGCACGGTTTGAGGCGTTATCAGCCCACTGGCGGTGGTCAATGTGGCAGGCACCAAGAGATTTCTTTAGGCAGTCCTTGTACCTTTTCTTTGGTGCACCTCTGTCACGGTGGCCAGTGGAGAGCTCGCCATATAACACGATCTTGGGAAGGCGATGGTCCTCCATTCTGGAGACGTGACCCATCCAGCGCAGCTGGATCTTCAGCAGCGTGGACTCGATGCTGTCGACCTCTGGTTTATGTGTGGTTAATATGTAACATGTAATATTTCTCGCTTCCACGTCAATAAAAATACATTAAAAAGAAAAAAAGAATTAAATGAAGGCTAACAAATCTAAACATTGAAAGACAAAAATCGAGCATGTTAGCAAGCAACAATTTTTTTTAAACTAAATTTAGCGGAATGCTGCGGAAAATTTATTCCCTGGGCAAGTCAAAGATGTCTACTTTTTTTAGTCTAACTCCATTACTGGGCATGCTCAATATGAATAATACTCTCCATTCAGTCGAAAACTGGCTTTCTCGACCACAGCAGTCTGCATTAGGAATGAAAACTATTCATTGACACTCATCTTTCCACATTTACCATTTAACTTGCTTCACCTGAAACACCAAGGCTTTCTTTTTAAATTACAATAGTTACAGTTTACATCATTATTACATTGGGTTAAATAAAGTGTAGAAGTTCATCTGGAGTTATGCGTAAACAATGTATCTGAGCAGAGATTTCTGCAGATGCCTAGCTATAGAAACAATAGGCTTTAATATTGGGAGCGTGCAGATCATCTGATAGACATGGAAAAATGGACAAAGCAAGATAAAAGTGTGGGGGGGGAAAAAAAACAGTAGTCTCAAAAAGTCCAGAGGATCATCAAAATAAAATAAAATGATATGTGAGAGCAGCCATTGGAACATAATAATTGTAAAATAGCAGTAATGAAAGTGAAACAAAGAGGGCTTCTATGAAGTTAATAATCTATTGCAAAATGCAAATTTAAGCCTGAAAGCCTATTTTCACAATCTGGGCTCGGCTGAAGTTGGTATGGAAATCATTTCCCTTTTAGGTGCAGTAGCTGCTCTCCCCAGACTCAACAAAGCAGTGCAATATCATTTACATCTGATCCATAAAGTCTGACAACTGCTTCTTTGTTTCTCCTAGCAGACTGGAAAGAACTGCCACATGTTAACATATCAGTATAAAATTGTACTTATTACACATAAAGCAATTTGTGAGTCTGGCTAAACTTGACAAAGAAATTCAATGTTAACATACCAGTGTGAATACTGCTATCCCTTGATGCCAAATTTTATACTTTTAGTTCCACAGAGGTAATTGCATATAAACAGAATTTATATACACAGTGCAGTCTTAGTACAAAATACAGTTGTTGATTTAATGCTCCATTCAAATGTGTAAATGTTGTAAAATGATAAATGTCATGCATTGCATGTATATGAAGCATTCACTTATGATCTTACAAATCTGATTCAGCATGTCAATTATATCCACATTTTCCACAAACACCCAAGTATACCATTTCTTGGAATTTCAAGTTTCTATGATTTGTTAAATTTTGAAACATTTAGTTTCCACTGTTGCCTACTGACTTAGAAACTTAGCACGCACAATTGTTACTGCATGCAATTTCTTCTTGTCCTTTTTTGGCATTAAAATGGAACTACAGGTCACCCTACCGCTGTTGGTGAAAGTTGCAGAGAAGCAGAACTTAAAATGCAAGGTTCAGAGAACAGTTTTGTAAGGTTTCTCTGTGTAATGCTGCAGTGAAATTGACAATTTCAACATTATGTTCCCTATTGACATGTTGCAAGTTTTTGCAATTGTCCTTGACAGACGTCTATTAAAGGGACATATCACTATACAAGTAACATTCTTCCAAATACAATGCTATATTGTACATGAATGAGTTGACAATACAATGGTGAAAAAGAGCAGGAGAGTGCTCCCAAGGGGCCAAAGAAACTGGAAACTTAGCAGGTTGATGAATAACAATATACAGCTTGGCTAATCTCCTTAATATTACAGGCAAGAGCAAACTCAGATATGGACTGAACCAGGGACAAAGCAACTCAGTGACTGTGATGCTAAACTCCATGAACAAGGCTTTATTCTCAAAAAGATACCATCTTTTCTTGTGACACCATCAACATTTTTCTTTAGCCAAAAAGCAGGTTTTCCCAAATGACAGGCTTTCAGAGATTTCAGTGGTGTCCCTACTGACACCTCTCTCTGGTGGCTTTCTATCACAATCACTGGCTGTAACCTTGATGGTCTCTGCAGCACCCACAGACATGAAGATTCCTATGAGGATCACCTGGCTCTTGCCTTGAAGGTCTCTGTGGCTCCCGTGTGTCAGCATTGTTCATTATACACTTGTCAACTGGGATGAATGCAGCCCTGAAGTCCACAAACAAAGAAGTCCAAGCTAATATGCGAGGTTGTATTGAGGTCAGAGGCAAACCTAGATCTCAGCAAGGAAAATTAATGCAGTTTGAATGTTAAACCTTCAAATGGCACAGTGTCAAAAATAATGGCATCCATAAGAGCCAATTGTGCTGTTAAGTGAATCAGACCTGTTGTTCTTCAGAATCACAACTTTGGAAATATCACAGAAAAAAAATTGTTACATGTCTCCTTGACTCCATTTGGCTTGGGAGATCAAAAATCCACCAAAAAAAATGGAGAAAAATATCCAAAAGGTTTCAAGGCACCCAGGAATGTAAACAAAATTGTTCTACTTCAGGTTAACTCTATTTTGAATTGGAGTTTGGAGTGGTCTGAATTAATTTCTAGCCCAAACACTTCTAGTTTCTGCAAGCAAACAAAAGTCAAATAATGAAAATTTACAGTACTGCTTCTACAATAAGCAATTTAATTGAAGTGGAGTTTAATTGCAGATTCATTTTCTGGCATGCTGAGACACCACTTTAAAATATGAAATTTTATTATCTATTCATAGAACCAACCCTAGTTTATTTCAAGAGTTGCAACTTGGAGAATTTTGATTAATACTTACAGAAATGGATCTACCACAATAAGTACTTTTAATCGGAGTGCCCTGTCCTTCACCATCCTGTAAATAACTCTATTTTAAACAGCTGAAAATAGAATTGATATACAGAACAGCTTGCATTAGATTATCTGCAGTAGCCAGTTTCTTAGTTCATTTAGGAATAAAAGCTGGGATTCAGATCCTTTCATCCCTCTGCATCCAAAGTTGATTCAGTATCATTACTGAAACTTCTTCGAAGACTTGCAAGGTGTTTGATTTGCAGACACTCCCCAATGGTGATTAATTTCATCAAAATGAAGTTTCTAATTGGCTGCATTTCTTTCCATTTTGGGCAAAATGGACATCAGTAAAGTTTGGAAAAATGTTTAGCATAATTTATGTTTGCTGAAAATCAAGTTCCTGAACTCTTTGGTCCCAATTTGGAAAATATCAGCTTGGGCATAGCTTTTTGGTGAGCCCAGCTTTGCACCAATGCTTTTGAGATTCGTGCAAATTAAACCTCAAAAATTAATTTTCAAGGCAAACAGAAATCAGAATGCTTTAAGCTCAATCTCTTGTGGTGTCCATTTTGAATAAATTGTGCAGGACATTGAATCTCGAGATCTTTAAACCAAAAACTGAAAATTTGCTTTGTTTGAAACAGAAAAGTGCAAGAGTCAATGCCCGAGTCAAATGAATCTGTCAGCTTCGCAACTGGCATTCTGTCTTTCTTATTTTATATTCGAGGCAGATGAAACCATACATCCAAGAAACAAAAGGCTTCTGCTTAATTTTATGAGAGATTATCCCAGCATTGCAAACTTTTTCATCTCCTCACAAGACACAGTTGCAGAAATAACAAATGTCACATCCTGTTCAACACATCCTACCTACAAGGATTTTTACTTAAGATTGAAGCACATTTTTGTATTTGCATTGTCAAACATTAGCCTTTTTTTTATATAAACACAGAGATCCCACAATACGACCATAAAAAAAACCTGTCATTAAGCCACCTTTGTATTTTTTATTAAAAAAACACTGAACCAAATAGAGCCAGCATAATGCTATCCCAGTGTGTCATTTTACAAAGCATTGCAACGTTCTGGAAGCAAAAGAGGCAAGTGTTACACAACTGTGTCGGCATCTTGTGCGACAGTTTTTACAATTACGCTGTGACTTCCTTTGTTGCCAGCTTAAAGGCAGGACTACAATGACCCCCTCCCCGTTCCGTGTTCGTACCTTTTACACAGAACAGTGTGGCACAATAAAGGCACAATATTCCCACCTTGAAGAGGCTGTGTAAAAGGGGCTACTGTCTGTTTGTGAAGTGTTTGCAGCGGGTTAAATGTTGCTTTCTCCTGTTTGGAATATCAGATTTAAAGGAAGTGATAACAGTGTGGAGGATGAAATATGCACATTAAAGGTTTCTACAGATAACTTCCACTGTTCAAAAACACACTGGGGGTTTAAGTTAATTGGGTGTAAATTTGGCAGCACAGACTCATGGGCTAAAATGGCCTGTTACTGTGCTATACATCTAAATTTTAATATTTTTTTAAATTGCAAGCTTTTGTGGGAGAGGAAGGGAAGTAGTGAAAGATTGAAAGGTTTGGGAGTGAGATTCAAAGGTGCATGGAAGTTTTCGTGTTGTGTTAGAGGGGGCTCAATCAGTTAGAACACAATATGGGTAGAGATAAATAAAAAGCGCAATGACTGATAGGGTTATACGCCACGCCTCCAAATAGTCACCGAGAGAAACAGATTATGGAAAGATGCAAAAGAAACAGATTGTCGTGAGAGTCTTTAATTTCACCAATATTGATTGAAACTGCCAGGTGCTTCAAT